>NC_138373.1:122825787-122886244 GCF_054177405.1 Leptonychotes weddellii
TTTTTTTTTTTTTTTTTTGAGAGGTTACTAAAGATTGAATGATGAATAATTGTTACTCTCTCAGTCATGTGAATCACCAGTACCGAAGGAAGGCACAGTCTAGAGAAGTTTTTAATGATAAGTTGGTGCCATTAATGAAAAAGAAGTGGGTGGTAAATTATAGATCCAAGCCCTTGAAAATTAACCTCTAGCTCATGTTATTAGTTTCATTTTTTGCTTAGAGCTACAGTTTAATTTTTTTGATAAAGCAGTTTATTGCCCTCTAAAAGATATTTAAATTAGAAAAATACTTCTTTTGTGTTGCTTACCTAAAAGGAGCAATTTACCAGTGGCCATGTTATGGTTGTTTTTCTCATTTGCATTCTGAATCCCCTCTTAGGGCTCTTGTTAGGAGCCTGTATAGATTTATTTGTAGAGGAGGATGCATTGAATTGGACCTCAGGATTAAATGAATTCCATGAATTAGAAGGATGACCTTGTAGGCAGAAAAAGATTTCATTATATGTCTTCCCCTTCCCTGCTTCCACTGTAATAGAATTTGTGTTGTATGCCTCATGTTCAAACCTTTTGTGTATGTGTGCGTGTGTTTGTGTATGTGTATATGTTACATCAAAAGAACAGATTGAAATTCAGCACTCAGGCAGTGGACAATAAATTGGCTGAGTTCTAATTGTGAGGATTGTAGTACTACATTTTATTTTCCCTCCTGTCATGCTCAGCAAATAAATAATTCTGTTTACATTTCAGCCTCCAAACATCTGTGGACATGATGGCAATACCATGTGGGCAAATGGTTTTATGGTTAGGATCCGAGTTATACGGATTTTTATCTCTTGTCTGTGTAGCCAAATAGTGTAAAGCCTGGTATTTTGCGTAGGTATTAAAGCTTTGCAGGACTGAGAGAGGATAAAATAGAGGGGGATGGAACCGCCAGCATCTTTTTCTAGTAGAAACACAGTTCACAGCTGTATGCTAGAAGGGGAGGCTTTGGAAACTTCAAAATGATCAAACCAAAGGGCAAGTTCTAACAATTTGCTGCTAATTGATTAGCTTTAGGTATAAGGGGGTGCAATTAACATGCTATTGCAGCCAACCGTTTTGTTGTTGTTAAGTTTATCTGACTTTTAAACCAGATTCGTCTGCTGCCTGTTCATACTGGTTTTATTCTTCTTGAGGGCCTGATTGATTTGACCAAGGACTGAGTCTTCATGCTAGGTAGCTGTGACAATGGGGGGTAAATTAAAATAGCCTATGGCCAGGGTAAGACCATATCTGAGAGGTAATAGAAGAGTCCCTAAGGCCTGGTGACTCAAAGTGCTCAAATTCTATTTTCTCCACCAGTTAAAAACAATTTTAAAAATGGTAGCCTTTAAAGTATGTGAGATATAATAAACCGTTTCCTCTTTTTACAAATTGGTTTAGAAAAAATCTCTAGGAAGGAAGACTACAAAAAAATATTTTACTGTTCCCATGGCAGTGTAATGTTAATAGGAAATAACTAGTTGATATTCGTTGCATTGTTGCATTTATATAATTAGTTTGCTTTTTTCTGAAATAGTTTGGCATATAGTAGTTTCAAGTTTGGAAGGTAGATAGTATTTTTGCCCCCAGTTTATAGGCAGCTAAACAGGCTTGGAGTGAAGTTTAGTGGTTTATTTGAATTCACAAAAATGATTAGTGGTAGAGTAGAATTAGAACCCAGTGTCACTAATGCTTAGACTTGTGAATTCACATCTATGATTAAGAAAGGGTGCAGGGATTCTGTCACTCATTATTTCTGGGGCAGTACTCGATCCCACGACCCTGAGATCATGACCTGAGTAGAAGGCTGATGCTTAACCGACTGAGCCACTCAGGCGTCCCCATGATCGGTCTTTAGTTATGCCTCTGCAGTGTTGAGGGAAGCCATACATAATTTAAAATCAGTAATGACAGTTGAAAGAGGCAAAAAAAGAAGCCTGGTCTGCTTGTTTTACTAGGCACAAATGGAAAGAACTATTCTTTAAAACACTTTTGCTTGTGTTCTGGGGTCAGCGTGTTTCATTTGTGACATAGACTTCGGCAAAGCTGGTAGTTTTGCGACTGAATGGTGAATGATAGTTCCACAATGCAGTCTCTTTCTTCTGTACATCGTAAATCGATTAAGTTTGATAATTTTTGTTGCTATTCTCACTGAAAATGGTCGTTGTGGATATTCTGCTCATTTTTCCCCCAGGAGTGTATGATTTAAAGTATTATCATGTTCTTTTCATTCTCGAAAGGGACTTAATAAAACCTGTCTCTGGGATGAATAAATACATTGTTATAGGTGTTGAAATTGTTTAAATAGGAAATGTTTATTCTCTCCTTGAGTAAAGCTACATTATCCCAAACATAAACATTGCCAATTAAAGGGTTTGAATGTGTCCTTCAGTCAAGTTAAGATCACTTTGTATAGCAAGGGTTCAGTCAAATACCACTTTTAATCATCTAATTACATAAAGGAGATCAAGTTTTCCTGCCAAACAAATTACTGGGGAGGAATAATTCTGTAAGTGTACAGTCCTGAGTGCGTTCCCCACCAACAAAGTAGTTTTTTGAGGAAATGATGCTCACAAGGTTAAAGTTGTATATGCCTTTTAATTTTTGGAATAGTTGCTCATTACTTTGGAAGGAATATGGGAATGTTTTATTGTATTTGAGGAGGAAAATTAGTTTGGTATTCTGTTCCCTTCCCCCACCATCCCTGTCATTACATTCTTGAATCTCCACGTTTCCCTTTCTGTAGTAACCTTTCTCTCCTCCAAGTCATCCAGGTGTCCTGAGGCTTAGAAGGCCAAGAACACAACCTTTTCCTTGGCAACAACATCAGTTTGTCATAGGGACAATTTCCTGGATCTTACAGAAAATAGTTTTCAACTTCCTATGGTTCTTTTTTAAAGCCATTTGCTTGTATATGGCTTTAGATATTTCGAATAAACCTTATACAGTTTTACAAAGTTAGTCATATGTATGTTCACCTCATTGAGGCCCAGTGAGGTTAAGAGATTTGCACAAGCAGGTTTGTATTGGAGAGGAGATAGGAATGCAGGTCTGTTTCTTCCTGGATCTTTGCATTTAAACTAGGAAATTGGAAGGTAGTGCAATTGCCAAGGTGAAATAATCTATTCATCTTTCTTGTTACAGTACAGTCTCTGTTACAATAGGAAGTCCTATCTCAGCTAGGCATCTATTACCCTGAGCACATGCAAAATAACCTATTGTTTCAATGCAGGCACTATTGGAAAATATACTATAGCTTTTCTCATCAGAGTTCCATTGCTTATTGCTACTTCTACTATTTAGTTTTTCTTCTGTCACCAGTAAAATTTCATGTGAGCATTAGGAAAAGAGTAGACGTTGACAAGATTTTTTCACGGCAACTTGTTAGAATATTGCTGGGAACCTGGGAGTGTACGATATTGGGAATATATGAATAAGGGGCTTGTCTTAATCCTTGTTCTTGTCTCTCTGCATTTGCATTTTCTAGGCAGGCCTCTGGATATGAAGGCAGCATGGCTATGCTGAGGTGATACGGTGATTCAGCATTTGCAGGGAAGTGCATAATTTGATCCTGAGTGTGTTTCAGAAATCTTTCCTTCTCCTAGCTAGGAAGAAGCTCCATTGGGATGGATTGGGTGTGTAAACAGCCCTTTTCAGGAAAGCACAAAATAAGGGATGCTCTCTACAGAGATGAGGTCACATTATGAAAGGCAAGAGCAGTGACTCATGGCATGTCAGGGGTATCCGCCATAAAGAGTGGTCATGAACCATCTGCAGAAATGTTTATCAACTTGCAGCACTCCCAGAGAAGGAAGGAGACTGCAAATACATGCCTTAAGGTTCACTGGAGCAAGTAGGAAACTGCTCAGAAATCTCACATTTCATCCTAAAAATGAATGCAGATTTTACATTCCATTTCATAATTTTTGTGTTGTTAGTTACATTACTCAAAAATAGATAAAATTGAAAATCTAGAAATAAGGACAGTTTGTAGTGGATTTCTCCTATCCTTTAGTGGATGTCTCTGGGTCATGTTCAGATAGTTTTTATACCTCAATTTAAGTCCTAACTGTACTGGAAAAAAAAAAAAATCACCAGTATGACATAACTTTTCAAAAGGACCATACAAGTAGGCTCTACAGTGTTTGATTAATATCCAAGGCAAAGAATCCGTGTAGTATATAATAAGAAAAAATGTCCAGTGACCATTTAAATTCTTTCTATGACTGTTACTAGGGTGTAATGGAATTCTTTCCCCGGTTAGGGGAACAAATAAAAACAAAAAGCATATAAAACTTTATTTGATAAGAGAATAGTACTGTATAGGAGGAAGAATCTTATGAGATGCTCTGATGCTGGCTGAACCACATGAAAATGTGGGTTCTCAGGCAGATCTAGAACCTTTCTGATGTGGGTGACTGCATAACTTTTTGTCCCTTTGTGGGGATGCTTTTTAAAATTACAGTGGGTCATCAGGCACAAACCCGGACCGTCCTGGGCAAACCAGTCACCCTCTCTTCAGTTTTTTTGTTTGTTGGTGAAATGAGATGATTGGATTAGGTTAGATGTTTTTAGGCATTTCTTCCTTCCAGAAGCTCAAATATAAAACAAACAAAAGGCAAGTTCAAACTGAAGCATTCCAGTTCCCCACCCTCCCGCCCAAGCACTCCCCGCCCGATGATCCTGAGGGATCCCTGGAGCAGTTGGAAAACTCTGACATTCCGTCCCTGTATTCCACCCATCCTTTGCCCTTCACTGGATTCCTGTGCCCCATCTTCATGTTAGGCAAATGTGAATTCTAAGTATTGGCCAATGCAAATCCTAGCAGAAGAAAAAGGATATAATCTCACCTGAGACCATGGGGTATTCCTTTTGGGCTTCATGACTTCTTTGTGCTTCCCCTTAACTCCTATTGGCCTCTCGCAGTGGTAGGAGCTTGGGCAAAGTTGTTTTCTTCTAGACTTTTTATTGTTTGAAAGACCTGAACCTTCATAATATACTTCTAGGAATGGAGACCTAGATAAAGCCTTTAAAAACAAATGGTAAGTGAGAAATTCTTCTGTGTGCCTATAAAAGTGATTGGGCTGTTCCCTGACCCTCCATAGGCATGAAGAAGAACATCCCAGTGCCGAGACCCTAGGTCCTACACAGTGTAAACATAAGGCTATTTTTGGGGAAGTATATGAAGGTACACAAGAAAGTAATAACCTTTGACTGGCCTACTAATTTCCCCAGTGCAACTAATCAGTTAATTCTATCATTTGTTCTCTGTCTCCTTGTTTCTCTGCTGTATTCTCTTCCCTTCCCAGTCTCTTTATTGCAGACATCCCATCCATCTTCCTGCACATGATTTGGAGTGTTGTTCCTAAGATCACCCTAATCGCTGTGTCTCAACAGTTCTCTCATTGAAAGCTGCCTCTCCTCTAGGCCTGTAACGTCTAGGCAGCAGGAATCCAAGGTCTTTGCAGAGGGAGAGGGATGAAGTCAACCCCCTCTCCCCTGCCATGTCGCTGATGTACTAGCAGACATGCTACCAAGAGCGAATGTAATACTCCATTCACGCTGGACATTAGCTATAACAAAAAGGAGGAGAAATCAGCTTCTGATCACTCCTGTGTTTGTTTTCTCTCATTGACTGGGGCAGGCTCTTGCATTTTTGTGTCTAATTCCTTCTCAGTGATCATTGGGGGGCTTCTCCTCTTGGATGCCATCAGATTCTTGGGCTCAGTGGTCTTAGACCTCCCTTGAGGCAAGTAGACTTTTTTTTTTTGGTTATTTCTTTTTAAAGCACTATAGGTTTTTTTCTGCTTTAAGTTACAAGACTGCCTTGGGCTAATGATATTCCTGTCTAGGTTTGCTCATCTTTGGAATTCAGCTGCTTCTTGGTTGATGGTACCTCCCTTTCTGGTTCATTTAGTTGTCTGGACTATTTCAGGTGCAATTATCTAAGAATGAATGGCTGGAGGATGATATCTATCTATAGCTGTTTGATATGCCGTAGGAGGTATCCAGGTTGCTATAGGTAACAGACGTTAGCTGCAGTGAAAAACTACGTGACTATGGTTTCTCGGAGAGGCGTGAGCTCTCCCTAGTCATTGACTGGCGTCTATCAAAAATAATTAAACAATTTGAATAATTCATCATTTATTCAGCCCCTACTATGTGCCGTGCTTTTTTCACAAGTCTTCCCATTTAAGGTATTGATAAGGTGGTTATTTGTACCCTATTGCTGCTGTAACAAATTGCCACCAATAGAGTGGCAACTTAAAACAACTAAATTTGATATAGTTATACATTAAAAGGGCCACAAATTTCTTATAGTTAAAGAGGTCAAAAGTCTAAAAATCAAGGTGTCAGCAGGCCTGTGTTCCTCCTGGAGGCTCTAGGGGAGAGTCTGTTTTCTTGCCTTTCCCAGCTTCTGGAGGCTGTCCACGTTTCTTGGCTCGTGGCCTCTCCTCTGTCTTCCAAGACAGCAGTGGGTCATCTTCAAATCTCTCCTCTGATTTCTGCATTTGACCTCACATCTTTTTCTCTGATTCTGATTCACCTTCCCCCTCTTTCCCTTGTGATTACATTGTGTCCTCCTGGATAATCTTCCTGCCTCAGGATCCTTTATGTAATCCCATCTGTAAAGTCCCTTTGACGTGTAAATGAACAACCCGCAGGTTCCAGGGATTAGGATGTGGCCAGTGTTAGGGGCCCATTATACTGTCTCTGGGAGGTAGTGATGGCTTCTGCCACCAGAACCATAGCAGTCACTTACATGTATGAAGTCCCCGCTCTGTTCCAGTCAGGAGAAGGGTCTTACTTAATCTTCACCACAACTGGAGGAGGTTGGTATTTTACAGGAAGGCACTGAGGCTTGGGGAGGTTGAGTAACCTGTCTAGAGTCCTGCAGCCACTTGGCTGCAGACAAAGGATTGCAGTCCAGGCTCTTCAATGCCAATGTTCATAATCTTAACCACTACCCGGTTCCACAGTTATTACATGTTCAGTACAGACAGACCTGAGTGAAAAGAGGGTGTTTCTTCTGGCTCGCACAGGTAGTCAGTGAACAGGGTCAATATTCAAACTGCATCTCTTGGATTCCAAAGCCTCCGTCTGCAGTGCTGTTCTGCATGTGCTGATATCAGACTCTGGTTTTACCAAGATTTTTGCCTTCAGTTGTGATTTTCATGACCTTTGTTTTGTTTGTTTGGTTGGTTTTTCCTTTCTGGAGTGTGCTTCTTTATCGGTGAAGTCAGGTGGAGAAGGTTGTCACCTAGGTCCTGATGTCGTGGTGTTGACAGTTAATGGGCGATGGCCTTGGCCGGTGCAGCTGAGCTACCCTTGGTCCTGCTCTGCCCTCTTCACGCGGAGTTCTCGGATGGCCTCATTGTAGGTTGAGGCGACCACTGCTGCCTCATTTAGAGCAGAGACCCTGACTTACATTGAATTTCAAACACCGTCCCCACGATGGAAAGCTAATGTTTTATGGAACCAGCCACAATTTAGTTACCATAACAACTTGGTAATACTCATTCTGTCTTGGCTTACTGCCTCCGAGTGTGATGTACAGCAGTCATTCTGGCCACCTGAAATGGGCTCTCACCTTATTCTTGTCAGGCGTATTGATAAACAGCTCTGTTTCATGACACATTTCAAAGTCATCCTCCCCCTTTTTTTTTTTTTTTTTTTAATGTTGCTGACCTTCTCTTAAGCTGCAGGTTGTATAAAGACAAGCTGCTGGCAAACAATGAATCATGGAACACTACATCTAAAACTAATGATGTAATATATGGGGATTAACATAACAATAAAAAAATTAAAAAAAAAAAAGCTGCTGGAGTAACACCTTGATTGTGCCGCTTTTCTATTCCTGAGCTATTTTATCATGAAATCACATGTCTGTGTGGTGGGGGAGGGGGGTAAGGAGAGATATAAGTAGACGGTTGAGTCCATATTCTTGGAGCAGACTATCATAGTATCATAGCGGTGTATTTATGTCATCTGCCAAAAAGAAAAAAAAAAGCTTGAAATAATGCTAAATTTAATCTCATTCTTTATGCTGTAAATATGACGTACTCTGGAAAAGGTGTGGGCAATACAAAGAGAGGATTCATTTTTTTTTTCAGTCAAGCATTTTATATGCATTAAACCATTAATGTCTAGTATTGCCTTGATAATCTGTAACCTGTAGCAGAATTTAAATTTTGCATAGGGGAAATTTTGCATAGATGGGCTGGTGGGAATTTGAGGGGAAGCAGACATAAGGATTTTGTTCTGTATTCTAGTTGGTAGGAGAGTGCTCTCTGTTTCAGGAAGGATTAATAGGTATTCCTTGGGGAAGTGGGGAGGAAAAGACAGGGTAATGAGGCATTCTTTATTCCTCTCTGGGAGATACAGAATCTATATTCACATTCCAAGGCTCTGAAAAGTCCAGCAGCAGAGAAACCTATTTAATTAACTGCTTTATTCAGCCATGGGGGCTGTGGGGACCCCCTTTCCAACAGAGCATTTGTGAATATCTTCTAGAACACTGGGAAATGGTGCTTTAGAGCAGTAATGATAAAGAGGAAACTGAAGCTAGGATTTCACCTTCGGTTCGTAACCATTTCTGTAGTGATTCAGCTATGGGACAGACTCAGTACTTATATTCTTCATTATTAGCTAATGTGTTGTGTGCTTCCCTCCCCAAATGTTTAAAATGGCTTTCTTGTGGTTTGTGCCTTCCAGGATTCCATATATGCATTGATTTTGAGCAATCTGTACAACATTCTGTTCAACTTTTCTTTCTCTAAATATGTGAGTTCATTGCTAAGGAAGGTTACAAAGTCTCCTTTGGAAAATTCTAAGGAAAAGTACTGACCATTTTTATGGATGGCTGTGGTTCGGTCTTCTATGAAACAGGTAATACATATGCTGAAGTCTGTATTTTTATCCTAATTATTTCATTTAAAAACATGGAAGTCTAGTGCTTAATAATAAAGAAATTCTAAGCTCTCTGTACATTGGAGAGAATAAATTAATACCTCTCTTCTTCTAATGATGCAAAAACTCATGTCTAGAGATAGGAGTTATTCAGTATTACCAAGTAAGAAGACTGGCTATAGAAATTAGAACTTTGACTTCCTAGGAATGCATTTCCATGTTTTGTTGTTGACAATTTTAAGCAATTGGACTAAGCAAAAATACTTAGCAAAGAGATATGAGACGCCTCTTGATGGCATCCCTTCCTAAAGAGGCAAGGTGGAAAGATCTGTGTCCTTCTACTTGTTGATTCTCTAACACATTCACTGTTTAAGATAGCTTTTATTGAGGAATGGAATTTTTAGGTTGATTTTCAGTATAGTGCCTATCCAAGGTATTATGCGGTGTTAATTTTTTTCCCCTTCCAATCCAAAAGAGTTGGAAGAAAGCATATTTGAGTAACTGGGTATGGAGGAACAAAGTTGTTGACTACCGTTTTCTTCATAGATGTTCCATCCCTGGCCCATCTGGCTTGCTGGATATTTGACCACAATCCCATGAGTGCTAGTGGTCAGTGTATTGTATTTGATTTAGCAGAGTCAGTAGCTTTTCTAATTCAGAACAGCTTTTGTGTACTGTGTTGTCTACCCATGGTTCACATTATCCAAATAACAATGCCACACCACGATTGTGAGGCAATTGTTAATCTCTGTCTGATGAAGCTTCTCCATGTCCCATTTGTTAAATTTGTTAGAATTTAATGCGCCTCTTCCTTTGTTCCTTAAAAAAAAAAAAATATATATATATATATATATTATATTTTCAACAACAGCATTGTCTGGCATTTTTAGGTAATTGATTTTTGCATTTACATTTTGGTTAGAAAAATGGCTGTGGTACTAAGCAAAGGGGTTGGATTTTGCCAGCACTGTCTATATTGTTAGCCAAGAGAATTGTATGCTAGAGTAACTTGATAATAGAGCACCCAAATGTATACTTTCATTTAAAATTTTCAAGTAATTTCTCCTTTGGTGATACAAAATCAGAGCTAGGGGCAGTCAACAGATAATAACCCAAAGTGTTAACCCAAGATGTTTTGAAATATTTGGGTATTATACACAGCTCAGGGAAAGAAATAGCCGCTCATGTGTGTGACTGCTGAAACGCTGACTTTGTTTATTTTCAATAAACATAATAACTAGTTTCATATGAGTACATAACTTGGAAGAAATTTGGAAGAGCTGGAGTAAAGTGGAACGTACATAAGACATATATTTACCCGTCAAAAACATACTTCCTGATACAGTCACTCTATTTTTATTTTTAGGAGGGAAATCAGATAAAGACAATGTGTTAAAAATCTTCCTTGGCTTCAGGAATGTGAGTAGTTTGCATATTTTTTTAGGTGCTGTTAGCAGGGTTACTCATTTCCTGGCATGATATGGTGGAAGTATGTCTTTATGACAATTAAAATGAGAAGGAAAAGAGATCTAAGGATTTGGCTTTTTGAAAATTATCTCCCAAGGCAGTGTAGACAAAGAAAGGAATCATCTATGTTGCTTCAATGAAGCTATAAAAATAAGACCTGCTGTGGGCATGAATAGGATCAGAACCCAATGTGAGTCAGTTAGATACAATAAAGACAAGAAGAAATTTGTTACACTGTCATTTCATATGCTTTATTTTTATTTTTTTTCGGTCCTCATTAGATGCTGGGATAATGTCATTAAATCTTTGTATGTATGTCATTGAATCTCTATGTCATTTAATCTTTGTTTAGTATGAGTATGATTTAGCTTTTCCAGTCTGATCACTTTTTTGTCACTGATAGAATTGGCTTAATAAGAACCATCCCTTGGATTGTGGAGAAAGTCAGAGTTTAAAGGATGCCCTTTGGGTGGGCATCCAGCCCTCTCCTTTTCAACACCACACACTCTCCAAATGACTTCCATAGAATGGGCATGCATTCTGGGGGCATGAAGAAGAAATACCTACTTTTTGATTGTCATTTCTCGATGGGTGGTGGTTGCTGGGGGGTGGGTGAGGGTCATAGAAGTTTTCGGAGGGGATGTTGGAGTTGAGTCTTACAGGATATGTAAGAGTTTTCAGGAGGCATGGAGAGGTGAGGCAGGATGGCATGTTTAGGGTAATAAAATTGTGTTGGGAGTGCTAAATTGTTGGAGCCTAGAGCACATGGTTGGAAGGGGCAATAGTTTAAGTCTCCAGGGGCTGACAGGGACCATATAAAGCAGGGTCTCACATGCTGTGGTAAGAATTTAGAATCTCTGGCATTGGAGAGATAGTGATAGGCTTGCCTTTTATAAAGATAAGTTTGGGGGAAGAGTCCGGAGAGGGCTGAGTATTGAGAGTACGAGTTTAGTAATGACAAAACTGTTCAGCACTTTATTTAAAAAAAATTTTTTTTTTTTTTTTTTTTAGGTTTGAGAGTGTGAGCAAGAGAGCAAGGGAGAGAGAGAGAGAGAGAGAGAGAACAGTCATGAGTAGGAAAGGCAGAGGGAGAGGGAGAGAAAATCTCAGACTTCATGCTGAGCATGGAGCCCAACACGGGGCTCGATCTCAGGACTCTGAGATCATGACCTGAGCCAAAACCAAGAGTCGGACGCTCAACCAACTGAGCCATCCAGGTGCCCCAGCACTTGGTGTTAAAGGAGATGTGGGCCTAAGTTAAGCTCCTAGCAGCGGAAATGGAAAGGGAGGGGTTGGCTAATGAGAAATTGAGGTGCTATGATTCTAAAGACTTGGTAACATATTAGAAATGGAGAGTGAAAGAGGGTGGTGGGAATTAAATGAGATAATACATTGTTTTACAGTGTTGAACACAGTACCTGGCACGTGGTAGGCATACAGGAAATGAGAACTTGTAGTTCTGTTGTTGGGCAACACAGTAGGAAACCTCTTGGAGATTCCTGTTTTTAGTAACAATAACTCAGGGCTTCTCTCTCTATCCTCATCTTCAAACGTACACCCTAGCAGATTTCACACTCTGATTTTTTGCTTGTTAGGGAGACCGTGGTCACTTTGTGTTCACTTTATGTGATGGCCTGACAGTATTACTGAAGTATTTTATAGTTGTTAACACGATCTTAATTTTTACATGTCCCTACCCAATGACCTGATGCGTGTTTGAAATCCAGCTCAAAAGTGAAACACATCTGTTGTTGACCTTTATGCTGTCTTTAAGGGAGAAAGGCCCAACCCCCAACTCAGATTTGATTATTTGTTTAAGGTTTTATCCTGAAAGTATTGCCTTTCCCTTCTTGTCTTTAGAGTTATATTTTCATCCTTGTTTCAGATATGTTACTTCCACTTGAGTCAGTTAGGAGATCAGGTTTATTCATAACTCTGTTGGTAATGCCAGCGAACAGTTCTTTGATAGAACATGTTTAGGGTAAAACTAGTGTGTTTGTCTACTCAGGCTGCCATAACAAAATACCACAGACTGGTTAGCTTGCACAACAAAAACTTAATTCTCATAATTCTGGAGGTGGGCAGTCCAGGTTAAGTCTAAGATCAGGGTATCCAGGGATTCTGTTCCTGGTGAAATCCCTCTTCCTTGCTTGCAGACAGCCACCTTTTCCCTGTGTCCTCACATGGAGGAGGGTGCTCTGTCTTTGCTGCTTCTTATAAAGCCACTAATCCTGTCATGAGGGCCCCACCCTCATGGCTTCATTTACTTTAATTACCTTCCATAGGTCCCATTTCCACATGTTGGGGGTTAGGGCTTCCACATAGGGATTTTGGGGGGACACAGTTCAGTTCATAGCAACTGGGATTGAGAAATGTGAATTTTAGGTTATTTGCAACTCTTATGTCCTGCTTACCTTTTATGTTTTACAGATATGTCTTGATGATTGTCTTAAACTGGTTGTGTTGGTTGTTTAAATGTCTTGAGTTCTTCATTAACCATTCATCAAACAGTTACAGAGCTAGGATTCAGAAGTCAGTAAGATAATTTTGCCCTTAAAAGCTTTAAAAGGGGTGCCTGGGTGGCTCGGTTGTTGAGCGTCTGCCTTCGGCTCAGGTCATGATCCTGGGATCCTGGGATCGAGCCCCACATCGGGCTCACAGCTAGGCAAGAAGCCTGGTTCTCCCTCTCCCACTCCCCCTGCTTGTGTTCCTTCTCTCGCTGTGTCTCTCTTTGTCAAATAAATAAATAAAATCTTAAAAAAAAAAAACTTTAAAAGCACAGCTGTAGTTTCTTACTGGAGGGGAAAAACAAACACATGTGCAGATTGTTATGGGAGTAATTGTCTCTTAGGGGATGGGAATCAGAGAAGGTACAAAATCAGAATATTGGCAAGAAAGTTATTCTCCCGAGATCCCTTTCAAGGCCAATATGGTACTTTATGTGCTGCTGAAATTGACATTGCATCATGCTGTACTTGTGTCCCGTGATTAAAGTAATGATGGAGTTAATCTTCACTACTAGCATACTAGCATGGATAATTTCCCTTCAGGTGTGGTCTTGAATTTAAAGGGAGCTGTTAATTTAATTACTTATAGTTAGTATAATTTTTCTTTAATGGTAAAACACATTTTTCAACATTTTAAGATCTCTGAAATCAGAATGTATCTTACAATCAATCAATGATGCATCTTAATTGACACTTTTTTCTTTTCTTCCCTATTATGGTATTTATTTTATATTGTTCCTTATTTTCTTATTGTAACATTATAGTACATTTTATGGTTGGCACAGAATATTCAATGAAATACAGTTGTAAAAGCTAGGCTAATATGTACCTGAATGAGCTCTTCCTTACTATCTCATTTAATGCTCACAATGACCCTATTGTCATGTTTAATTTATAGAAGGTTTGGTGATATTAATTGCTCAAGGTAATTTTTTTTCTTTATTAGTTTAAATTATTTTCTCCATGAAATAAATACATATTTTTTTCTTAGTAAGCAAGACCACAAATCTTTCAGTAATTCTCCAAGACTGCATACTTTAAAGGAAAATATTGATGAGTTTTGCTTTGAATTTCATATGAATTTAAATTACATAGTTCTTGGGGAGAAATTCTGTCGTCTGTATCTGTTGATGTTCCACATGCAGTATAGTAGTTTTGTCCTTCAACTTATTAGAAGATAAAGAGTTCTTTTAGGACAGCTGAAATGATACCCCTGGACCCTGGCTTCCTCCAATTCCAATCTCAGTTCCATAGCTGGGACTCCTCAGCTCTTGTTTGCAGGATTATTTTCTTTCCCGTCACTGAGGGGAATCTCTCTCTTAGAGGGAATTTCAGAAACCCAGGCAATTATCTTGATTGGCTTAGCATAAAATTAATCATGATACTGGTCCTGCTGTTTACAGTGGCTATGTTCTGTTCATTGGGTTCTCTTGTGAACAGACTTTGAAGTCAGTAGCTGAGTGTATTTTCTTATCATGCTGGGACCTCTGTAATGGTTCTTTGCCTGATCTTATAGGATCTAGGTCCTGCCTACCTTGATCCTCCTTGACTATGGCCTGTGTCTCCTGTATCTAGATCTGCTGTCTAATGCTTCGTAGTGGGATCCACATTCGGACTTTCTTTGGGAAATTCCCTACTGAGCCCTGCTGGCATTACCTGGCCCTGTTTGTGGCGGATGGGGTCTGGGGCTCTGTGCTCTCATTCTCTGCCTTGGGTTCTGATTCAGACCTCCAGGACCATACCTTGAATATTACCTAGCTCTGTCTTAACCTGTTATTCAAGGCTTTCCAAAATCTGCCTCTGACTTTTCTTTCCAACAGTTTTGCACTACCCAGGACTATCAAACTTCCTTATGGTAGTTTTTACTATATTATGATTTTTGTATTTGTATATTTGTTTAAACTTGGCTAGTGTACTCTGAGCTCCTTGAACATGGGTCCATGTCTTTTATATATAAAAGATAAAAAAGATCCTCCCCATAGTATCTTGCATGTAGTGAGCAGAATGGATGAATGGTAGAGTTAATGTCTGCTAGGCACCCAATGCTTACCTGATGACTAAAAGCTTATAATAAACAGAAAAGCATTCATAGGATGTGGTCCCTGATGACATGATCTGTGCCTTATGGGGCCATGCATCTGGACTTTGGAATGATGCTCTTTAGCTTTTGAGTATTTGCTTATATATATTTTTGATCCATCTAGTGTATAATCTCTTAACTTTCCATAGAATTCTGGTTTTTTTTTCAACTTCGGGGATCATATTTTACATATGATTTATACATGAAGTATATACATTGTATAGCTTTATAAATGAATGTTTAAAATGGTTTAAATTTTTCATGGTTCAAGTACTTTAGACTGTTTAAATGTGTCACTGGAATATAAGCTTATGAGGGCAGTGGCTTTCATGAGTTTATTTCTACATGCTCAGTTTCTGGAATAATGTCCAGGTACTCAATAAATATTGAATAGTAGGTGGTCCATAAATAGTGAATAAATTCTTTAGACTTTGTTTATTGTTTGATTCAGCTTTGATTTCCAAGTTGTAAGACCTTATAGACTCTTAGGTTTAGGAGGGAACTTAAAGCTATTTATAGTCTGGCTTCTCCACCATGGAAGAGCTAACAAGTGAGTATCCTACATATCAGTTAGTAGAATATTTAGTTCAGAAATTGTCACAGGAAGCATATGACTGTGACACCAGTGAGGAAGGACCAGTTTCTCAAGCACTTTTCCCCTATGCCTCCCACTTAAAGGATTGTTTGTATGGGAACTACAGCAAATTCCGTTATATTAAAGCGATTTGTGATGTCAGCTGAAGGGGCACAGAAGTGGCTTGTTGCTGATTTGAGAGATCAGAAGCAGTTCTTCTGTTGTGTTTATTCTGTTTCTGTTCCATCTTTTCTGCCAGTGGAAAATCGCCTCAGGATTAGGAGAAGAAAAGGGTTATGAAACATTTGAGCTGTCTTTGGTGCCATATTGAATGTTGAGAGCATTTGCTTTGTTCATTTGCTTAGCCCTGTTTTGATTAAAACCATATTTCTGTAAAAAAAAAAAAAAGAAATAAATATTAATAACTTTTGTAGTTGACCAGTTGGCATTGACAGCAAGTAATAACTGGGCAGCTAATTAGTCCTTAGAGTGTTTCAGAGTAGAGTTTATCATTTTTTCTGTTCTTGGTAAATGATATTTCTGGTGATGAAACATAGTCTGTCTGGTCCAGAAAGACCTGAAGTGTGATGGAGTCATTTTTCTTAGCTTGGATTTTCTCCATAATCTTCTTCTCAGGTGTTCTTTCTAGATTATCCTTCTATACTTACAAAGCCTTTTGTATCTTATAAGGCTAATTTTTCAACATAAAAATTTCCCTTATTTTCATTGTCCTCTGTTTACCTAAGCCTCTTACCCATTGTTCCTATTTGATATCTGGTGCTATCAAGAGCTTGTCTAATTACTCTCATCTGTATCTCCCTTCTTGAGTTGTTGGCTTCTCGAGACCAAATAACTAAATAACTACAGACCTTCAGCTACTTCTCATTCTGTTGCTGGACCCCCTTACTATCTTAATATCTTCAGATTAGATATATCTCTTCTGTTACATGTGATTTAAAAAAAATCATGGACAACATGAGCATAGAGTAATTATATTCTTGGATATAATCATAGGGGCTTCCTGTTGAAATAAGTGAAGTTTTGTGTATCGTGAAGTAAAAATTTTATCTTAACAAATGAAGCAAACATCCCTTTTCTTCGATTTGTAGCATGTTTGAAAATGGTCCTCTGTATCTACTGTTGTGATGTTTACAACAATTCAGTGATCATGGGTTTTCCCTCAAATATAAACATGTACAAACCGAAGGAACGTAAGCCTGCAATTGCATAGCTGAGACTTAATGCTAGAAAGATTGTTTAATAATGTATTTAGCATACATAAATGAGATTAAAAATGAGAAGCTACATCCCATGCATTTGCTCCAGCCCAGTTCTGTTCGTTAAAATGAAAAATGGCTCATTCTATTTTGGAGCATTGCCATTATAAAAATAAATGTCAATATGTTTCGTACTTGCAGACTTTTATCACTTGTCTGCAAAATGCCAGAGGATGACTAGCCCAGTACTTCTGGGTGTGGGCAGTGTATTCACAGGAGAATGACATTGATTACAAAAATGTAAGATTGTCTTCGAGGAGTTTCCCCGTTGTGATGTTTGTTTAATTATGCCAAATGCCTTCTTCGTTGGTGAATTCTTAGAAGAAGGATAAGAACAGCCTAGATGTGGAAGTATATGGTGGTTTTCTCTCTACCACTTGCTGTCATCGAGTTCCTATTCTCCTTTCATTTTCCCTCTGGCTTTTCTAACTCCCTCTTCAATCATTTTTCCCCCTGCCTTGCACTGAGCAATGTGGGCATTACTTTGTCCCAATGGTGGCATAGGGATTTAATAAGATTGCTGACCTCTGGGCCAGAATGACTCTTGCCTGCCTGACAGTTGTTAACTCCTAGTGGGTAAGAAAAGTGAAGTGATAGAATTCACAGGAGCTGCAGAAACGGAAGGTGTTGAAGACAGGGGACTCTGTCAACACTTTTTTTTTTTTTTTTTTGCCTTTTTTTCTTTTTTAGCACTGGGTCTGGATGGGTGGTGATCTAATTGGTTCAGAATTAAATAACAGGAAGGGATTGGTAGATTTGCCTTCCGTGTTGCTTTTAATCACATGTCTTCACTCTACTCAAGGCCTTACATGTGGTAAAAGGGAATGAGAACCAGATAAAGAGGTGCTGAAAACAAATTTGTATTTTCCTTGTTCTTAGAGAAAGGTTTCCGGTTGTGTGTGTGGAGGTGAAGGTGTTGTATTAGTGATGGGGATTGGGACCCAGAAAGTGGGTTTGAACCACCAACACCAGGTTCTGGGAGTGTAGGGGCTGATGCCATAACTTTAAGGACATTAGCAGAGTGGAGACCTAGAAGAAAATACTAGTTCACTGTTTGCACAAGTTAAGCCAGCTTTGCAAATTAGGTATTTGCGTAACTTATTCCTGTTCACAGTAGAACTGCTATGAGGCATACCAACATTTCTAACTTTGGGACGTCTTATTATCAAAGTTATGGAGATGGTTTTTTAATTTAATGAAATATTCCATTGTGGATGCTGGTATCTTATGACTTAGAATATGAATTCTCTCTCCTGTGTATCTGATTCGAAATAAAAAGGTACTAATCACAAACTGGTGTCCTATAAGGTACCTGTGAATTCTTAGTTGTGGGAACAGACAGATCAGAGTTAGCTAAATAGCTTACCCTGCTTATTGATACGTAACCATTTTCTGTAAACAGCTGAGGGCATAGTGGGTAGGTGGGTAGTTTAATCTATTCAGTTTTTTTTTACTCAGTACAAAATCAAATAACCAAAGTAATCAATTTCTTCTTTCCCCTTCCAAATACTTGATTGGGATATAGGATTTGAAATTTGAAAATACTTCCTTAAACTATTCAAATATTTCTTTCTTTTTTTATTTTTTTTAAAGATTTTATTTATTTATTTGACAGAGACAGACACTGTGAGAGAGGGAACACAAGCAGGGGGAGTGGGAGAGGGAGAAGCAGGCTTCCCGCTGAGCAGGGAGCCCGATGCGGGGCTTGATCCCAGGATTCTGGGATCATGACCTGAGCCGAAGGCAGACGCTTAACGACTGAGCCACCCAGGTGTCCCTCTACAAATATTTCTATGCCAGTTATTAAAAATGAAGTGTTTTGTCTTATTTGATCTTCTGTTCCATCCCATTCGCCAATAAAACAAAATAAAACTTAGTATCAGGTAAGTCTTTGATTAAGTTAGCAATGATTTATGGGGAGCCCATTAATGTACTGCACAGACAGGAAGTGTAGAGATTTGATGAATCAACAAAGCAGAAAATGGAAAGTACATTCCCATTCCTGAGTTTTTTGAGTCAGAAAAAACTCATCCCTGGCCGTGGTTATGCTTTAATATCAGTCCTGCAAAAGAGAAACTGATTTTCATTTGTGCTGATCTATTCTGTGAAAATACTGTGTGCATTTTCATCCTTAGAAAAGATTTCTGCAGACAGAGATTTAAGAACTGAATTTAAGTGATTGTGGGGATTGTTTTATTTACCCCTAAAAACCATATTCTTCCTGTTAGAGCAAGGGATTTAGATGGCAGAATCAATAAGTTTGTTGCTGTGTGGGACTTGCTAATATACAAATTAATGTATGATGCTTATGAGCTTGATAAAAAGGCCATATTCTCCCAGTACTTCATTGCCATGCAGTCAAATGGAAGAATAGATAGAAACAATGTAAGGGAATGAAACAATTTATATCATAATCTTTCAAGGATGTTAATTCACATGTGTAGTGAAGACAGCAGTTATCTATGTGTTAGGTAGTTGCTTTGCTTGACAAACACTTGTGACAAATCACTGGTATTACGTGTGATGTGTTTTCCTAAAGCAAAAATCAGATAAAGCCTGGTAGGTTTGTTTGTTTGTTTGTTTTTTTTTTGAAGATTTTATTTATTTATTTGAGAGAGAGAGAATGAGAGAGAACACACGAGAGGGGGGAGGGTCAGAGGGAGAAGCAGACTCCCTGCCGAGCAGGGAGCCCGACGCGGGACTCGATCCAGGGACTCCAGGATCATGACCTGAGCCGAAGGCAGTCGCTTAACCAACTGAGCCACCCAGGCGCCCTGTTTGTTTGTTTTTGATAAGAATTCCTCATCCTTTGGCATGTATAACTAGAAAGCATTGGCAAATGGACACCCGACTATGAGATTCATTCCCTGAAATGCTCTTTTCAGGATTCCGTGTGAAAACGTTAGCTGTGTCAATTAGTTGAGATGAAATGACATAATTTATTGACCTGTGGTGATAACTTTCTAAATACATTGAACATTAGGCATCATATAACCGAATGCCTCACTAATTGCTCAGATGCATGCCTGCTTTCGTGATCAATGTGCTCCTTGGGCTAGCCTCAGCAGGATTTATTGCCTCATTTTCTATTTCAGACTGCTTACCCATTCACTGGGTGGTGTCCCTGAAAATGATAGTCCCTAAGGATCAGAATCTGTGTCAGAGGGCAGAGGTCTGTCTTTTTCATGGCTTTGGAATCACTCTTTCATATTCTAAGAGGAAGGCAAACCTGGCCATTTGCATTTAAAGCCCTGCTCTCCAAGGTTACATTCTGTTGAGTGTATATTTCAGATAGTGGACATTTATCATAGTGTAGCTCTCAAATCTGAAATTGCTGCTGAAGGTATAGCCAAAGAGCCGTCACAGTCTTGGGGAACAAGGTAATAAATCAGAAGCTGCCACATGATCACTATGGTAACCGTCAGGCCCTGTCACACTGCAAGCATTATTGAAGGGTAGGTACAATGTTCAGCTCATCAAGTGTTTGTGATCATAAACCTATTGACACTATAGATTTGATATGACCACATTATTGTCTCTGTGAATGGAAAGGGACTGCTATCATATTTAAGGTAACGTTTTAGAACTGTAGACGTGAACTTGTTGCCAATGCCAATTGGTTTAATAACGGT
This sequence comes from Leptonychotes weddellii, assembly GCF_054177405.1. Classification (NCBI taxonomy): domain Eukaryota; kingdom Metazoa; phylum Chordata; class Mammalia; order Carnivora; family Phocidae; genus Leptonychotes; species Leptonychotes weddellii. The sequence goes on from NC_138373.1 coordinate 122,846,256, forward strand.
AGTAGTATGTAGTTTTTCTTTTTAAAGGTAAAACCTAGTTTTTCAACATTGTGAAACTAAACATTTTTTTTCTAATGAGACTATTCATGCTGAGCTGAATATGTAGACGTATGTAATTATGTATCCACATTGATCCAAATCACTTAATTCTAACATTTTAACAATATTTAACACTGTTATTTGACAGTTTTGTTATCATGATTTTCTGAAATATAAATGGAAGATCTTGAGATGATGCTTTCTGCCTTCATTTTTAAATACATGCACATAATTGTGTTTTGAAATTTTGTAACATGACGTTTAGATTTAGGTATAGGTAGCATCTTGATAACATTGGTGATGAATTTGTTGTGAAGGAATTAGAATATAAGGCCAAGATTCTGAAAGGTAATTCCTTTTGTTTATAAAAAGGGTGCGTTCTTGAAATTATAATGACAACTTTAAGTGAAAACATATGTTCTCTAAGAGCAAAGTTCACATATCCATTATATTTTATATGAATGTAGGGAGTAGTAGTATTTTCACTTACATTTAGTCATAACGGAAGGTGATTCCCCAAAACAGTTTTAACAGATAATTGTCTAGCATTTTATTAAAGAACATATGTTTAGAACAGGAGAGAATCCCCCCCATGTATTATTATAATAAAATTGTTAGTATTTTCCTAATTATTATTGCATTTGAACGTCTTTCTTCCAACTGAACCGAAAGGGCATTACTAAATGTTAAAGGCAGTAACAGTGGTAATTCCCTTGTAAGAGAGACAAAAACTCATTAAGATCACATTAAGGCAGTCACTTCTACACATTCCTCAGAAGGATTTGGATTTTTCTCTCCCTTGTTTTAAAAGAGTGATGCAATATTATGTTAGTAAGCATCTATCCATTGTTGCATCTTGGAAACATCCTATCCAACCTCCCTACCCAGGGAGAGTACATTGTATGGTTTGCACCGAGCATGAGCATAGTGCTTTGCTCTCTGTGTTGGAAGGTGGGAGGGAATGAAGGACCGAGGGGAGGAAGGAGGGAAGCCCTTGAGCATTTCCTGTCTCCTTTCCTGCACAGTGCATGAGTTTTGGATCTTGGTGTTCAGTGACTCCCAGAGGAGGAGGCACTGTAGATATTTAACAGTTTTCAAAGAAAAAGATTTCTCTCTGCCATCCTTCTTTTTTATCTGAACAGCAGCCTGCAGTGGGGGCCCATTGCTGCTGAAATGTGGTGGAACGTGGTGATGGGCCCTGTGCAGGAGAGTCCACACTGGATCCTGAGTGCTGCTCTTTTGTGTGGGATGCTGAGCAGCTGTTAGATACCCAACAACTTTGCACCACGTACGGGCCAGAGTGGAAGTCGGAGACTGGAGAGGAAAGACGTGGGGCCAGTCAGCTAGCTTCTGAAGCTCTGTCTGAAAGAGTGTTTCCAAAGGCAGAAGTTATGTCTACTTGTTAGCTTCATTCAGTTCACTTTTCTTGGTCTCCGGTGTCCATTATTCTTATTACATTAGATTTCTATTCAGAGGCACTTGCTCTAGCATTTTGATACATTTTGAAGAAGTTCAGGAAAACTGTACGTTGTAAAGGAAGAATACGAATTCTTACTGCTCCCTTGCTGTGTGCTAGGTGCCCTGGTAGGTATTTGCATACATACTTTAATCCTGAGAGCAACCCTAAGGCGTGTTTTAATTCCCATGTTACTGATAAGAGGGCTGAGCCTAAGAAAGATGTAAATGTCTGGAAAGTGGCTGAGCTGAACTTTCAGCATCATTTTCTCTGATGCCAGAGTCTGTGTTCCTTTCTGTCTTGTTTGCGTGACTGTTCAAGAAGGCATAACTTCTTCCAATTTCTTTTTTGTATTCTTGCTGTTACTGTGGTGAGAACACTTAATAGGAAATGTACCGTCTTAAGTTTTTAAGTATACAATACAGTATTGACACCTATGGGCACAATATTGTATGCCAGATCTCTAGAACTTCTTCATCTTGTACACTTGAAACTTGATAACCATTGAAGAGCAAAGAACTCCCCATTCTAACTGCCGCCTAATCCCTGGCAACCATCATTCTACCCTCTGTTTCTAGGAGTTTGACGACTTTGGATAACTCAAATAAGTAGAATTGTCCTTCTGTGATTGGCTTATTTCACTCAGCATAATGTCTGCAGGTTCATCCGTGTTGTCCTGTGTCTTACTGTGTAGTTCATCAGTTCTTCAAATTACATTCAGACCTTGTGCCTGGTGCTGGAAAAATATATCTAAATTCAGTCCCCTGTGCCCTTAACTTTAATGGAGTCAGATTGGGTAAGAAAATCATGCCCTAGCAATCATATTTGGTATTTGATTTCAGGCCTTATTTTGTACTAACTCTTTAATTTTGGGCAAACAGCTTTACCTTTTTGGACCAGATCCCTCTTTTGTAGGGAAGAGATGATAATGCCTACCTCACCACATTGTAGTGAGGATTGAATGAATTAATGGATGCCAGAGACCTGGTGTGGAGTAGGTACTGCTTGTCCTCATTCTTACTTGCCAGCACTTCCAATTATAAAACACTAAACTGTTAGGTAGGGTAAGCCAAAAAATTTTAGATGAAGGTCAGTATTCATTTTCATGCAACTGCACTGTATATAATATATTCATCGATAGTGTAGGCGACATTCATACTATAATGGTATTATATTTATATCTTCCTATTAGAGTTTAATTTCTGTCTTCATTTATACATTTAAAACTGAGCTATTATTTTGACCATTGGAAGCAAATATGGGAAAAGAAAATGAGAAGCGCTCTTCTGCCCAAATCTAAATCTGCAATGGAGCTCTGAGGGTCTTTCACCATCAATCCTGGAGTCTGTGCAGAAGAATCCTGCCGATTAGAGTCAGGAAGGCAGAGCCTAATGTGCTAATCCGTAGCATTTCTCCAGGAATCCGTCCTACATCCGTGTCTGCTTCCGTTGATTTGCCTGCCTTTGTTTTCCTGTCATTCTTACCCTTCAGAGCAACATCTGAAGATGTGTACTTTGCACCTTCTGTTACAGTATTGGGGTATAAGCCTTGCTACCCAGGGAGGGGAAGTTGCTTCATTTCATCTGGTTTGTTACTGTTACAGTGGCCTTTTAAATGGTAGGCTCCTGATCTTGCTAGTTCAACACCTGGTGAAATCCAGGTAGCATGTAAATAAAGGCTCAGCTCTCCCCTGGTGTGGAGAGAGGCAGGTAGCGTACTGCCGAGGGCCACACATGGAGGTGTTGCAGTTACAATGATGTCATTGCCAGACTGATTAGCATTCTTTTGCAATAATGGCAATTATTTGATTAACTAAAAGATCCTTCTCAAAATAAAGGGTTAGTTGTTTTTTTTTTTTTAACAAAAAAATATGAAAAAGTTTTCAGTCTTGTAATAACTTTTATTTGTTCAATGCTGTCAGTAGTGTTTTTTTGCAAAAAATATTAATTTCATTTTTGTGATACCTCTTATTTGTTCATTGCTGTCAGTTGACTCTGTTTTGTTTTTCTTTGTGCTTTTTATTTCAAAGGCTTATGGATGTGTGTGGAAAGCAGATAAAATTCTGTAGGTTTTGTTATCTCAGGTAATGGTTAAAGCAGAATTGCCATGGTAAGGCTTGTTTGGGTAGAAATTCTGATGACATTGACTTTTCCTCTGTCAACCCTATTTAGTTCTCAACAACAGGCAGAAGCTTGAAATTCTTGTTTCTGTTAGATGAAAACTCACCCTTTTTCTGAAATGTTTTATTTATCTTGACTTTGCTTTTCCAGTAGTAAACAAGTAAGCATTACCATTTGCAGAGTCAGACTAAGATGAAAACAGGCCTTTGTATTTAGGCATCTTGATCCTAGTTATACTAATAACGTATATTTTGCTTCACTGCTTTCTAAGAAGTTGAAACAGAAATATACATAATTGATGAACCAGGGAATTATGATTAAGTGCTTGATGTGTGTGTGTGCTTGCTTATTGGTTTTCTTGTTCCAAATATGATTGCTGCATTTTCTTGTAAGATTTGGGAGAACTGTAGCTAAATGAAAGGCAACAGGAGACTTAGGATATAAAAATGACTTATTTTTGAAACTTGTGTGGTTTTTTAAAATTTTTTTTTAAAAGATTTCATTTATTGTGGGGGAGGGGCAAAGGGAAAGAGAGAGAGAAAATCTCAAGCTGACTCCCTGCTGAGCATGGAACCCTTCGTAGGGCTCAATCTCACCACCCTGAGATCATAATCTGAGCCAAAATCAAGAGTTGAATGTTTAACAGGCTGAGCTACCCCTGAAACTTATACATGTTAAAAGTCACTTTTTTGATGTGTTGTTCTATGAATTATGACAAATTGCATCAGCACAGTCAGGGTTCAGAATAATTTCTTCCCTTCCCCAAATTCCTTTATGCTGTCCCTTTGAAGTTAAACTCTCCTCCTGCTTCAAACCCCTGCCAACTGCAGATTTGTTCTTCCCTATAATTTTACCTTTTTCAGAATGTTGATATGAATGGACTCATATGTAGTCTTTTAAATTTGGGCTTTTTTTCATTTAACATGATGCATTTGAGATTCATCTAAGCTGTTGTATCTGTAGTTCCTTTTTATTGTTGAGTAATATTCCATTGTATGGATGTACCATAGTTTGCTTACTCACCAGTTGAGACATCTAGGATGTTTCCAGTATAGGCAACTGTAAATATTTGGATATAAATTTGTATGTAAATGTAAGTATTTATCTCTCTTGGATAAATGCCTAAGAGTGTGATTGTTGGATCATATAGTAAGCGCATATTTAACTTCATAAGAAGTTGACAAACTTTTTTTATTTTTTGTGGTTTTCAAAGTGACTGTAACATTTTGAACTACTTCAACCAGCAAAGTATGAACTTCTCAGTTTTTCTCCCTCTTTGTTAGCACTTGGTATTTTCTTTCTTTCTTACTCCCTCCGCCCCCTCCGTCCCCTCTGTCCCCTCCTGTTTAGCTATTCCAATAGTTATGTAATAGTATCCCATTGTAGTTTTAATTTGCATTTTGCTAATAACTAATGTTGAGCATCTTTTCATGTGCTTGTTATCTGTATATCCTCAGTGAAATGTTTGTTCAAACCTTTTGCACATTAAAAAAAAAACCAAGTTTGTTTTCTTACTAAGTGCTACTCATATACCCTGGATATAAGTCCTCTGTCAGTTATGTGAATTGAAAATACTTTTTTCCCAGTCTTTGGCTTGTCTTTTAATTCTGTCAACAGAGACTTTTGCAGAGCTAAAAGTTTTAAATTTGATGTCCAGTTTAACCATATTTTCTCTTTTAGATTGTACTTTTGATGCTGTTTCTAAGGACTGTTTGCCTAACTCAGGTTCAAAAAAACTTCCATGTTTTCTTATAAAAGTTTTATAGTTTTATAAATTACATTTAGATCTGATCATGTATTCTCAATTTTTGTTTAAGGTGTAGAGTATATGGCAAGGTTTTTTGTTTTTGTTTTGCATATGGATGTTCAGTTGCCCAACACTAATTATTGAAAAGACTCTTCTTTGAATTGCATTTGCATCCTGATCAAAATTGATTGTATTTGTGTGGTTTTACTTCTGGTATCTTTATGTTGTTCCACTTACATGTGTCTGTTTTTTGCAATACAGATACTCTCTTGATTACTATATCTTTATAGAAAGACTTAGAATCAGGTACTGTGAGTTCTCCAACTTTTTTTTCCAAAATTGTTTTTGCTATTTTGGTTCCTTTCTCTTCCCATAGAAGTTTTAGAATCAGCTTGTTGATAGCTACAAAAAATTCCTCCTGGCATTTTTATACGAGTTACGCTGACTCTATAATGCAATTTCTGTAGATAAATTTGGGATAATCTACATCTTAATAATATTGAATCTTTCATTTCATGAATATGATGTCTCTCTTAAAAAATTACATCTTCTTTTCTTTTGTCAGTGCTTTGTAATTTTCAGTATTCAGATACTGCATATTTTGTTAAATTTTCACTCACCTAAATATTTTGGGGGGGTGCTATTATGGTAGTTAAATTTTTTTTTATTCCAGTTGCTCATTGTTACTTATAGCAATATTACTAATTTTTGCATTTCTACCTTGTTTCTGGTGACCTTATTAAAATTCACTAATTTTGGAAGCTTCTTATGAGGATTTCTTGAGATTTTCTACATAGGCAATCATGTTGTCTACAGATAGGAATAGTTTTATTTCTACCTTTCCAATCTGCATGCCTTTTCTTTTTTTCATCTTATTGCACTGGTTAACACTCTGAATGAGATGTTAAACACAAATGGTGAGAGCAGTTATCTTTACATTTTTCTCAATTTTAGGTTTAGAAAGTATCCAGTCTCTTATGAAGATTGTTGTTAGCTGTAGATTTGTCTGTGTGTGTGTATGTGTGTGTGTGTCTGTGCTCTTTGTTAGGTTTAGAGAATTCCCTTTTATTCATATTATGCTGCTAATGATTTCTTTTCTTAATTGTGAGTGGGTGTTAAATTTCTTCAGTTTTTCTGTAACTACTGATGTAATCCTATGATTTTTCTTCACTATGCGAATATGGTAAATTACATTTATTTTTAGAAAGTTGAAGTAGATTTGTGTTGTTGGAAGAAACCCCAATTAATTATGAAATAATATATGTCTATATGGGGTGTGTGTATATGTGGATACACATATAATCTAATTTTTTTGAGCATTTTTACATCTGTATTCATGAATAATATTTGTACTTTGCTTGCATGTCTTTGGTTTTAGTCTCCGTGTAATGTCAGACTCCTTTTTTTTGTTAAAGATTTTATTTATTTACTTGACATTGACATAGCAAGAGAGGGAACACAAGCAGGGGGAATGGGCGAGGGAGAAGCAGGCTTCCCATAGAGCAGGGAGCCCGATGTGGGGCTCGATCCCAGGACCGTGGGAGCATGATCTGAGCTGAAGGCAGATGCTTAATGACTGAGCCACCCAGGCGCCCCTAATGTCAGACTCCTATAATGAGTTGGGAGGTATTCTTTCCTTTTCCAGTTTCTGAAAGAGATTTTGTGGAGTTATGATTTCTTCCTGGAACATTTGGTAGAACTTCCCAGTGAAACCATCTGGGCCTGGAGTTTTCTTTGTTGGAAGGATTATGATAGTGAGTTGAATTTTAAAAGTAGTTGTAGGCCTCTTCAGGTTATCTTTTTCAGTTTGGTTGTTCATGTCTTTCAAGGAATTGTCTGTTTCATTTATGGTTTTATTTGAATTTATCTTATTTGAGGTTCACTGGGCCTAGTGAATCTGTAAATTAATGTGTTTCACCAAATTTGGGATGCTGTCGGCCATTATTTCTTCTAATATTTTTTTCTGCACCATTATCGTTCTTTTCTCCCTCCAGGAGTCCCATGACACGAATGTTTGTCCTTTTGATATTGTCCCACATGTCCCTGAGATTTTATTCATTAAAAAAAAAAAATCCAATCTGAAGATCAGAGAGGACAGTTTCTATTGCTCTGTCTTCAAGTTCACTGACCATTTCCTTTTTCATCTTGATTCTGCTATTGAGACCATCTACTGAATTTTTGAATTTCAGAATTTTAAATTTCAGAGGTTTTTTGTGTGTATGTTTTTAACATTTTTTTTTAAATTGTTTGGCTCTTGGGTCAACATAAGGAGACAAAGAAGGAAAAACAAAACTAGTAAATGTCCCCTTTCTTTTTTATGGTTTCTTTATCTCTGGGGAGACCTTGCTCTTTGAATTCATTTCAAGAGTGTGTTCATATTTACCACAGTTATAATTGCCTCTTTAAAAATCTTTATTAATTTTAAGATCAGGGTCATCCTGGGCTGGCTCCCTATTGTTTGTTCTTTTCCTTGTGAATTGGTTAGAATTTCCTGGTGTTTTATATGTTGAATAAGTTTGGATTATATTCTAGACTTTTGGAATATTACTTTATGAGACTCTGAGTCTTGTTAAAGTCCTCCTGAGATTGTTGACTTCTTTTGTTTCTTTGTTTTAGCAGGCAGTGAACCCATTTAGGTTTGTACCACTTCAGTGGGTGTTTGCTCGTTTGTTCTGTTTTCCAAGCCTTTGCTGTGCTCTTTGGGTCCATTTTGTACATTCTCCACTCTGGGGTTCGTTTGGAACTTGGGTGGTGGTTTTGATCATAGCTTAGTTCTCAAAACCTTTGTTAGGTTTCTTTGTGTATGTGTCATGAAAGTGCAGGTTGGGGTGGACCTGGGATTTGGATTGTTGACATACCCCATTAGAGGATCTCTTCTCCAGTACTTTCTGACTCCTAGTACTCTGTTTTCCTGTTTCTTTGGCTAAAAAGTCTAGTGTTTCTCTCAGTTTAGCACTCTGTGGTGTTTTATAGTTCTGCCTATCTGGGCTGCTTTTGGGATGGAGCAATGGCAGGAGTGGGGGGGGGAAGTTAGGGGGAAGACAGGGACAGAAAGATAAATGCTGATATCCTCACATTCTTTAGATCACTTGTGTTCATTAGCTCCATTCCTTTGAATCAAGAGATAAGTTTTCCTTCCAGATTTTAAATGCCTGTGTCACAGCTGTGGCAGTAGTGAAAGATTGTGACTGCAGGTAGTCTCTGAGCAGGACTGGGAAATGGAAAAAGGAAGGATTCCTTCCATACTCTTCTGTTCACAGGGGTCCCTTTTCCAGTCCTCTGGAGAGAAAGAGAGAGGCCTCTTGGAGTTCTCTACTGTCTGTATCCACTATGGATTTCAGGGACCCAGACCCAGCCTTGGGTCAAAGCAGGGATATAGAAGATCTAGAAACCACCATTGTACTGGTTGTGCCTTAACTTTTAACTTTTCTCCCTAAATCATCTGCTCTTGTTTATTTCTCAGAGTTTTCAAGTAGTTGCATTTTGTGTTTTGTCCAGAGTTTTTAGTTATAATCATTGGTGAGGAGAGAGAAGGTATAGTGGACTTTGCTACCATAAAATTGCTGTGATTAACATCTTTGTGTATAAATATTTCCCTAAATTGGAGATTATTCTTTAAGCTATCTTTCTGGATGCATAATTACAAACTCAGAGGGTACGAATGTTTTTAAGGGATTTGTTATGTAATTATAAATTGTATAATACCATCATCTTACCAACAGACTATCCCTCTGGTGTTAATGTAAGAGTGCCTAACTCCTGGCAATTGAGGTTGCTCCACGCATCTTCTAGAAGTCCTTATCCTAAGCAGGGCTCTGTCCATTTCCTTGAACCCGATGGACTTAATCAAGACTCTGCTCATTACCCAGGGCACTCCTATTCTGAACCCTGTCTTGCTGTCCCTTACAAGCTTCATCACATGTTGACCTGGTGATATAATGACTGCAAGACTTGTACTATTGGAGACCGTCACTTGAGAAGCTCAACTATGACCATCTCACTTTTCTGTGTAAGCCCTATTAGCTCTACATTGCTTATGGGAAAAAGTCTGAGTTTCTTAATGTGGCATAAAAGGCATTTGCCATCAGCTTTGCTTATTTGTGATGCTCTAGTTCTTATCATTCTTACCTCATAAGTTTCGTTTGAGGCATACTCAACCGTTCATTGATAATATGTGCTTTCTTGCCTTCAGATCTTTATTCATGTTCTTCCTTCCCATGTCCTGCCTCCTCCTTCCTTCCCCTACCCCTGCCACATAATTCCTGTCCCTCACAAACAGAAACGGGCACATGCACTTGCAAGTTCCTACGTCTTGTATAATTTAGTTGATGTGTCACTTCTTCCTTCAGGATGTTTTTTCCTGAACAAACCTCTGTACCACTCCACTCACTACAGTAGGGTATGTACTTGTTTAAGCTGCACTCATATTATTTGCCTATAGATTTTCCCCCACTTCAGTAGATTGTGAACTCTGCACTATATATGTATGTGTATATATATATATATATATATAATGTCCAGAACCCAACACAATGCCTGATGCATACTAGGACTTTAAGAAACACTGATGAGTTGAATGAATGTGTGTGTGAATGAATGGATGGATGGGTTGGGTGGATGGATGGATGGATGAATAAATGAATACCTCTGAAATACCCTTCTGTTCATTTTACGTGTTGAGTGCTTTAGAAGAACATCTTATTTCTGTTGTTGTTTGTTCCCAAAGTATGAATATTTGTTACTGGTGATGGTGGTCAGTGACATGGGGATAGCCCTCTCAGCATTGTCACATTATAAACAATAGTCATTGATGCACAAGGTTCAAATGGTCACAGTTTCTTGAGCAGTTATTTCTGGCTCTGGAATATGGCAGCAGTACACAAATCTTTGTATATCTTGGGTTAGCTGATGGTGTGTGCCATGGAGTAAATGCTTATTTTGTTTTTCTCTTTTTTTTCTACACTTTCCCTCCCGTTCTTTCAAGTTCTACATTTCAGGATATATGGTCGAAATTATTTTCAACTGGTCAGTTAAAGTACTATGAGAACCATTTGGTTTCACTCTTGTAAAGTAAAAACAGATTAAAAATGATGAAATGTGTAAGTGGTTATTTGGGCAAGGGCATTTGAGACCATAAAATTGTTTATCTGTAAAAATATTGCTTAGGCTTTCTGCTTTTTTCTCTCCCCCGAATTCACTAGGACACACCCAACTCCGTTAAATACAGATTTTAATACTTTCCAAGTAGGTATTTGGTTTCAGGTAAACACTCCATAAAATCAAATGTAGGCAAATAAGTAAAACAGAATATAAGGCAGAAATAAAGTGAGGCCAGATCTCACCAGACTGTCCAGCTACATGCATTTCCTTTGCATCTTTTTTTTTTTTTTTTAAAGAATTTATTTATTTGAGAGAGAGAGAATGAGAGACAGAGAGCACGAGAGGGAAGAGGGCAGAGGGAGAAGCAGACCCCCTGCTGAGCAGGGAGCCCGATGCGGGACTTGATCCTGGGACTCCAGGATCATGACCTGAGCCGAAGGCAGTCGCTTAACCAACTGAGCCACCCAGGCGCCCACATTTCCTTTGTATCTTAACCTATTAATGTGGACTGTAAGTTAAAAGTCAGAATTGTCATCCCTCACTATTCACCTTTTTTTCTCTGGTATTGTTTTCCATTTTTCCTTATTAATAATTATCCTTCCCCATCCTTCCAGGAGCACCATCATGGGGCAAACATCTACCTCTTTATTTTCCCATTTCCTAAAATATTTTGTGCTAGCTTGGAATTCCTTTTAGGTGGTCCTGAATTCTTTAGGAGTTGACTCCAGCTCATGCTGTCTTTGGACCTCAGGATGAGGTTGGGTTTAGCATCTGCCAGCTTGTTCGTCTGCATTCATTCATTCAAAAAAAGTTATTGAGTCTCTATTAATGTGTCAGGCATAGAGGATACATGAGGTCAAGGCACAGTGTCTGCTGCTAGGAAGCTCACAGGGGAAGCAGCCCAGTGATGAGGTGACCAAGTCAACAGGCAATTGTAGGTGACACGGTAATGTACAATGTACCAGAATAAGACTGAATGGAAGGTTCTTTGAGTGCATCTAGAGTAACTGTGGTGGATCAGGAATAATTTCTTGGAGGCAGTGAGAACTAAATGTTGATGTTACTGAGTTATAATTTGGGATATAAAAAAAATCCTTCTGTGCTTTTGGATAAGAGTGTTTAGTTCTTAGCTCTGGTTTCCAAGTATGTCCTTATTACTCTGCACCTTACTACTCTACCAATCTGTCCTCTCTCTTTCTGGCATTGTATTTTTAACACCATGGAGCATCCAAAGAGCTCTTCTTGGAATCCATAACCAAATCCATAAGGCATATTTATGCAGGGCACCTAGCTTTATTCCTCCCTCTGCATTTTTAGGCCAAGTGGGCACAGTATTGCCATCAATGTTTGCCAAGAGCAATTGCCAGCAGGAATAGTGCTGGAGGCAGGTTGTTAAGGTGAGGTTATGCAAGGCCCAGCTCACTCTCTGGCTATTGACAAGTTGCAGTTTAAATTACTCAGGGGCAAAAGAGGTAACTTTTGTTAGCAGTTTTGAATAGAGGAGAAAGTGTTGTCTCTAGAGAAATTACAATTTAAAGCATGCTGTTTTTCATTTTGGAGCTGGTCCTAGTAGCTGTGTGTATTTTCTCTTCGTAGCTGGGTGAATGACACTCTGCAGCACTCCAGCAAATTGGGGTGAGTCTGTTGGATCCATTCCCATGGTTATAGCTGAGTAACTGCAAGTGCCATGTTGGCTACACATGTATCATTGAACCATACAGGTACAATAGGAATTTACATCACAAAACAAACAAGAGCTTGTTGGTCTTGTGCATCACTTCTAAAATAGATTCTTAAGTATGATTTGGAGGGGTGCCTTTAAATAATTACCATCTGTTTATTATTTGGTATAGTCAGTGGTAGTATAGACTTTAGATCTAGATTGTTTGGGTTCACGTTCTGGCTCTGTGGATCCTTGCTAAGTCAGTCAACTTCTCTGTGCCTCATTTTACTCACGTGTAAGGTAGGAACAGTCATGATCACTTACTGTAAGAAGTAAGTTAATATACATAAAGCACTTCAAAGGCACAGAAAAGTGCTCAAGTGCCACTTAAAAATGAACAAACACTGAATTCTGTGGCATCAGAGGATGAGAGAAGAAGGAATGATGAGGGTTTTGTGATAAAGCTCTGCATAGCCATTGAGGGACATTGCTTTGTGGGAGGCACTGTATATACATTCGCTGAAAAAAATCTGAGTCTGATAGCAATTTCTTTATCCACTGCTATCATTCAAGTTTTTCATTTACACCTACTCTGCTTCATATCCAAGGAAGCACTTCTGTTCCCTTTGAAATATCTCATTCCTTTTTCACACATAGTCATCATATAAATTAATTTAAATCACCCTTGAGGTTTTGTAGTCTGGCGGTAGCCTGTGGCTATTTTATATTTATATTTATAAAATATATTTATATGTTTTATATAAATATATAAAATATATTTATATGTTTTATATAAATAAAATATATTTATAAAAGAAAGCTTGTTTCAGAGTCTTGGTTTATTTGCACTCTCCTTCATGTTATTTATGTACTTGCTCTGTTATTTCTTTGGAGTGCCTTTTTCTTTTTGTGTGAACTTACTGTGTTTTGTGAGTTGAAGTTCTCCCTTTGTTTATAATGTGGCTTTGTGATGCATTTTGTCCTTTGATTTCTTCCTGTTTCGTTTCTTTACCAAATGGAGAAAAATTTTTCCCTCAGTCATAAACTCTTGAAGTGAATGTAATTCAGTTTTTACATTGTCTTATTCTTGTGTTCACATGTGAGCAGTGAGTGAATCTCAGGTTCAAGGACAATTGTTGCATTGCATGTGGTGTGCAGCTTTAAAAGCAGTATAAAGCATAATTTCCATTTGGTGAAAAATGATGTAGTCCTCATCTCTACAAAAGTTCTTTAACATCACTAGGTTAGGTTCTTTCCTGAGTGTTTTGTGATACGTGTGGGTTCTGAATCTATGATAAAACTTTCAGTATCCTTGTGTCTCATTATATATGTTGCCCAAACTAGAAGGAACTTTTTTATTATGTCTCATTTTAGTCTCCATTCAGAGAAGACCAAGAAATGTGCCCTTTGATTGGCTTAAACATACCTCCTATCGAAGTTAGTAAGCTTTCCCTGCATTGCCCTTCCCATGGCATATATGGAAAATCTTACTTAAAAGCCAAAAGGATGTTTAGTAAGGGAAAACGTTATGTAGCAGCTATTAGGAAAATTTTGGCAACGAGTCACTGTACAGGTACAATACAGTCTCATTTTTTTCTTTATGTATGGAACTCACAATTTATTTATAAACCCATTTCTCTAATATTTTCATATACTTTCCCCCTACACATTTTGTTTTGTCTTCCTATGTGGCTTGGTTTTAATTGGGTGCCCTTCTCTTTGTTCATCTAGTCTTTCCCAAAGATGAAATTGCGCATAAGCAAATGCAAAATTTGGTTATGCTGAATTGTTTGCAAATATAATCAATCATGTTGGGACAAATTCATGTTTTCAGAGCAAGTGCTGTAGCAGAATTGACTGGCTTGTACTCTTGCAGGATAACAAGAGATGCCTGGAGTGGCCAGAGATGTAGGGTGTGGTTCCAGCATAGGGCTTCTTTTTCTGTCTCCAGCATCTTTCTAGTATTTGCAGTGGAATAAGATTGTTATTGAACCTCTCGCAAGTTCATATGATCTTTCATGACCTCACTGGTTTTCCTGTCAATTCTGTTCTCTTCAGCATCCTCCTTGCACCCCACTGGGAATTTTCACTGGGGTCATATGGTCTATTTCTGACGCTTGTCGCTGCTGAGAGTGGCGCACTGTGTTGTCAGTGGCCTGGCTTTTCCTCCGCCTTCTATTCTCTCCTGTCACACCTTTTCTACATGAGTGCAAGGGCTGCTGGGAATTCGGTCCTGTCCTACAACTGCTACCTGGATTCTGCTTTCCCTTGAGTAACGACCTTGCTGTGGTTTGGTATCTATGCACATTGGTGGCTTGCACTTAATATGTTGCTGCTGGTATGTCGTCATGCTTTTTGAAAATTTACCCTCAGGTGCTCACTGCTTGAATCTATGCTTAGCAATTAAAGTGGACCTGTGGTGACTCAGGAGTTCTTTTAGATCATTTACCTCCGTAGGAAAACTTAAACCTTGCATATCTCTAGTTTATGATCACTTAATTGTAATAAGTAGCTGCTAACCTTTTCTGAATATATAGTGTAATGACAGGCACAGTGTCACATTAGTTTACCTGGATATTCTCATTTCATCCTCTCAATGGTCCTAGGAAGTACTGTTAATCTCCATTTTACACATAAACTACTGAGACTTGTTAAGTAATTCATCCAAGGTCACATAGATCAAGGTCGTGTGGTAGAGTGTCTATAAGAACCTGGGTAGTTTAATCCAGAGCCTACGTTTTTAATCGTTACTGCATAATTGACATCGTTTCTTTCAAACACTATTGTATGCACCTTGAGCTTGTGCTGGGAAGAAGGCATACCTCAGTGTGAAGGACCAGGATACTAGGATAGTTTTCAGAACAGATCTACAAGCAACTAAGTCTCTGCCTCAGTTACATAGGTACATTATTCATCACTTTATATGTTGGACATTCATCAGAATATTTTAAGAGTACTTGAGTAGATATAGGCTAAATTTGCCAACCACATTTTTGATAGTCTTTTTTTGTTAACTAAACTTGGTCTGTAATGGTAGCACAGGTTGTGAGGGGGGAAACAAGACCTCTCTCCTATTATGGGTTATAGAGTCCTTCCATGTATCAAAGTGTAAAGTCCCATGTACATGCTGGGGTGGGGGTGGAGGGAACGTGTGCAAAATAACCACGAGAAATATGCTCAGATATGAAATATGACAGTTCACAGCTATAAATAAGTCAACCATTTGGTTCTGTGTTTATAAGCAAGATAATGAAGATGGAAACTGAAAACAAGGAAGCTCTAGCGCCATCTCGTGGCGAGATCACCGCAGTCAGGTTCTGCCCCTTCCTTGCCCATGCTTCTGCTGGTGGCCTGTAGTGATGTGGTGTGACATCATGGGGTGTGACAACATGGACAACATGGATGTTGTGGCATGCCTCTGCTAAGCACCTATGTTTCTAACCAAATGTTTGGCTTCCAAGAATTAGAGATGATGAAATTGGATATCAAACATAATGGGTTACCTTGGTTTACAGTACCCTTCTATATATATTATTTATTGCATTTCTGTAATGTAGGCAGGGAAGCTATTATTCTTGTTTAATAGGTGAGGAAATGGGTATTCTTCGAGGGTTAATTGACTTGCCCAGGGTCACAACCAGTAAGTGATAAAGCTGTGACTTGAAATACAGTCTTTTGTGTCCTAATCCAGGGAATTTTCCTGTTATACTGTGTTCTTTATAATGTATGAGGCCATTTCATGGGCAGGCAGCAGCTGTCCCATCAGACAACTGCTTTTGCAGCTTCTTTTCCTTATTATTTTGTAGTATTTTCATGCCTTCATCATTTCCTGTATGACTGGAGATCTGGGATCTGAGGACTTCAAATTCTTGTCAAGAAGGTCCTAAATCTATTTTCTCTAGAGTTAGATGGACCAAGTGGCAAGTTCTTATATAGAATCTTTGTTTGGAATTTGCCATCAAATGATCTTTGGCAGGGAGAGAGAGCTTTCTATCTGAAAGGGGGAGAGAGGTTTCATTTTAGCTTGTAACAGCGCAGTGGACTGAGCATGTGATTACACGGTGCTTTGCACTAGGCTTTGGTTTCTGTTTCAACCTTGTGGACTTTAGGGGTTGGTTGGAGTCTGATGATAGGGTCTCATTCTGCACATTCTGTATGCCCACTAGTTTCTTAATTGTCTGAGATCAAGGCACTTGGGTGTCCTCTTCATTGCTGTGTTCTCAGCTTTAGGAGGTGCTCAAATAATTGAGTGATACATGAAGGAACATTGGTTGTTCTCTTTCTCTTGGATCAGTGCTCTGATTCATTAGGAAGTTAGTGTGGCACAAGAGTTGAAGGTAGACTCTGGAGTCAGACATACTTAGATTTGACTCCTAGATGTTATCTTTCTGATTATTACCTTCTCTCTCGGAGCCTCAGTTTTTTTAAAATAAAATATGGTTGACATACGATGTTACATTAGTTTCAGGTGTACAACATGGTGATTTGACATCTCTGTACATAATGCTATGCTCACCACAGTGTAGCTACCATCTGTTACCATACAATGCCATTGACCATAGTCTCTATGCTCTACCTTTCATCCCCACAACTTTTTCCATACCTGGAAGCCTATATCTCCTACTCCTCTTTACAGATTTTACTCATTTCCCCATCCTGATTTTCCCCTCTAGCAACCATCAGTTTGTTCTCTGTACTTATGGGTCAGTTTCTGCTTTTTGTTTGTTTGTTCATTTGTTTTGGTTTTTAGATTCTACATATACTATAGTATTTGTCTTTCTCTGACTTACTTCACTTAGCATAATACCGTCTATGTTCATCCGTGTTGTCACAAATTCGAACCTTAGTTTTCTTAACTGTAGAATGGATAGTTTATAATGACCACATGATAATAATATCATGTAAAGAATTTAGCACCTATCTGGCACACAGTAAGTCTTGAATCTGTGCTAGTTGATACGGTCATAATCATCTGAATTTATTTAGACTTCTGTACTTTTCATAGGATGGGCTAAAAATTCCAGGGTTATAATGTTTGCTTTTGCTACAGCTCTAAATATGGTGCAGTTCTTAAGATTGTGGTATCAGTCCAACCCATAATTCTTCATCGTGTCAAATCACTTTGCATATTTGAATGCCAGTACACTGACTCATGCTCATTTTCTTTGGTCAGTTGGAGATGAAGCCTTGGATATGAACTAGACCCTTTCACACTGGTATCTACATTTGTCCTAACAAAGTTTTAGAGAAAACCTAGGCCTGATTCTGATGTGCAGATGAGCATAAGCAAAGTGAAATCTCTGGAAAACCTTTGTGTACCTGGCAAGAGACTCTTGTTTAATTGTTCTTTCAATTGTTTTTCATATTTCACAGACTTTTAGACCAGAGTTTTTCCACCTGAGCACTATTGGCATTCTGCGCTGGGTAATTCTTTACTGTGGGTGGCTGTTCTATGTACTGTAGGATGTTTAGCAGCATCCCTAGCCCCGTCTGCTAGGTGCCAGAAGCATTCCTCCTTTCCCAGTTGTGACAATCAAAAATGTCTTCAGATGGTGCAAATGTCTCCCGGGGAACCAAAATCACCCTGGGGTTGAGAACCCCCTGATGTAAACCTGTCTAAGTTTGTTTCCTGCTGGATACTGTCTCCTTTCAACTAATGATTGAGTTTCCTCATTTATTTCTTCCTTTCCTCCTGTCGTTCATTTTCACTCACTTCTTTTCTCTCTGCGAATACTGATTTGCTTAGGTTGAGGGAATTACTAAAGTGCTCTGTGTGAGGGCAAAGGTTTAGAATCAACACGAAATGTTTTAAAAGTGTTCAATGATTTTATAAGTCTCAAGGGACACGTTTCCCAGAAAGTAAAAGTAGTATTTCTGCTCCTCTTTAGCAAAGGAAATTTGTCCTTTCAAAGGAAGGATAGAATTTTGTCAACATGGAGGCAAGTGACATTTGTCTTGCTTTCTGCTCTTTCTTTTCTGTTATCTCCTAATGTTCCCTTTCCAAAACTTCCAACTTATTCCTACTGACCTTCTGTAATGCACAACATTTTATTGTCAATCTTCACTTTATAAGGAGTTCCATGTGCATTGGATCTCAGCTAATGAATAGGAGAGCCAGATGATCAATCAAATTTATTTGAAATTGGAAATAATTCAGTGGAGTCACTGTATTGGGTCTCTTAGCATGTGCGTTTTGTTCAAAGTACAGCTTTTAACATCTAGAAGCCTCATGGGTTTTGCTAAAATGAAATGAAGAGTTGTTGGCAGATGGGTGAGATAGTTGGCATATGTAAGAGTCTTCCCAGCACCTCGTAAGTCATGTCTTCTCGACCACCACTTTTTCTATATAGAGACAACCAACATCCATTTCAAGAGTTTTTTGTTTTTGCTCTTTGTTAAGTAGGAGCCCAACGTGGGCTTCAGCTCATGATCCTGAGATCAACACCTGAGCTGAGATCAAGAGTTGGACGTGTAACTGACTGAGCAACCCAGGCACCCTTCGAGAGTTTTTAAATAGAGGTTGTCCCACCTTCTTGCTATCCCTGTAACTTCTTGGAGTCTTCCCCTATATGGTATAATCCTTTCTTCTGATGTAACTAATTTTGTTGCTACTGGTGGTGGAACGTTAGTCATGGTCTGTGAGTAAATAAGGATGTTGAGGGGAGGGACAGGTTGTGCACTGATGCAAGCTGCCGGAAGACAGAAACTAAGTTTTAAAATTGTATGTAAATTACGTGGGAGGCTTTGTAGAGGGTGGTGGTACAGTTCTGGTTGGGGGAAAGAGTTAATTTATTCTGAAGATTTAAATAACTCTAGAGGAGGAAAGACAGCTGGAAAAAAATTTGTATGTGGCAGAGTTGAGGATGTTACAAAGAAGAAGATTGAGGGTAGACAGACTAGAAAAACATTTGCTGCCTTGCATATGAGAAGAGGGCTAGGAGGATTTATATATGATCTGTAAAATGAGAGTACTGGCTTGCTCCCCTCTGAGTCTAATACTCTGTTATTACTAGATGACACTCTTGAGAAGCTGGGAAAGCGGCGGTGTTTGCCATTTAATACCAGAAATGCAGTAGGAGCCCTCTTCTCTACCTCAATATAGCAAAAATCGTGTAGCACAAACAACTACAGAATGAGAGTAGCTTTAGACAAAAACTTGGGCATACTTCCTCCTCTCCTTGAGTGCGTTCTATGCTTGAGTATATTCTATGTTCACAGACTTAACACTCACGCGTATACCTGAATTAGATTCAAAAGTGAGTTTATCACTTAAAATATTTTCATAAGGTTAATTAGGCTTCTTAGGTCTTGCTTTCTTTCTGGATGTTATAAAGTATCCTATAATAATAGAGTCGCATTTAGAGGCTCAATATTGCCTTTCATTATTCCTGAAATTTGTATAGGACAATCTTTTTTTTTTTTTTTTAAAGATTTTATTTATTTATTTGACAGAGAGACCGTGAGAGAGGGAACACAAGCAGTGGGAGTGGGAGAGGGAGAAGCAGGCTCCCCGCAGAGCAGGGAGCCCGATGCGGGACTCGATCCCAGGACCCCAGGATCATGACCTGTGCCGAAGGCAGACGCTTAACGGCTGAGCCACCCAGGCACCCCTGTATAGGACAGTCTTGAGGAACATGGCAACAGAGCCAGCACAGACGCAGTCAGAATGGCCTACAATCACAGATAGCACATACCATTAAAAAAAAGAATTCTTCAACAACTCTTTGTTAAGTGTTTACAATACACGATGTATTTTGCTATGTGCTGGGGCTGTAAAAGGAAACAAATAATCAAACACAACAGCAACCATTTCCAAATTATAGTTTGCTTTTCTCAGTTTGCAAAAGCATGATGATTAGAATAGAACCAATGCACAATACTAGAGACCCTCAGGCTTGGAATACAAATGCATGTGAGGGCCCTTTGCTCTAGACAGCTCTCCACATAGGGTCAGCTGCAGAGGAAGTTACTGATGGCAGGAGAAGCAGAAAATGATACATCCATGTGGGGGAGTGGCCTAGAATGCTTCTGGATTCATTTCGTGTTGTTCTGGATAGATGCTTGGAACCCTGCCCCATTTACGCTTTTCTGAAAGATTGATTCAGTGTTCACGTTTCATCTGCAAGTGGTGCAATTTTTGGATCTCTTCCCTAGTTTGGGAATTGACAAAAACAGATTAAGATCCTGGGGCAGACATTCCTGTCATATAGAGGGTCCTGCTACCTACACGTGGTCTCCCACATGCTTTTGTGGATTCTTCAGGCTGAACTCCTCCCTGCTCGGTTTTCTTCAGGGAAGTTCTGACAATCCCAAATGGGCCACGGTTGAGAGAGAGGCTCAGGACAGGAGGAGTAGAGGTAGATTGTTAATGATGGTTTAATACAGTCAATGTTTATCCTGGTAGTAAAATATCCAACTGGCAAAGAGATGGAGTTCTCTCTGTGACTTTGGGCAAGTCATGCTTCCTTCCAGGACTCTGTTTTCACACCTATAAAACGAGGGAACTGGAGTAGATAATTTCGAAAGTTGATCAAAAGAGAAATTATCTCTAATCATGTGTCTTCTTGGTAATTCTCTTTTAAGAGAATAGGATTGGTTCTAAAGCCGTCTCATCGGACCCTTCACTGAATTTTGCTTGTACAATTTTGCTTGTTTGCACTAAAGAGGGTAGCCTTTTAAGTTGAGCAGGAGCACCCATACTCCCTCTTGTGGATAAGATAACCCAATCAGTTTCTACTGTACAGACCAAGATGGATTCTTCAGTTACCTGTAGCATCCAGAATAGTGGCAATGAAATGGGAAAGAATAAAGTGAGTAATTATTATTGCTGCTTGAACAGACACGGGAGTAGGGCTTCAGAATTTCTGGCTACCATTTATTCCTGTCTTGTAATTGCTGCCACTCCTGTAAAGAAAATGCAACCAGGGTAAGAGGTGTACTCCCAAATTAGAGATACATTTTTTTCTCAGGCATTACTTTATTTTTTTTGTTTGTTTGGTTTTTAAATCAGTAGAAGAAAGTGGGTCCTAGAAGCTGCCCTGATCTAAGCAGCAGTAAGTTTGTGCCTTCGTCTTTTTTTTGGTTTTCATTTAAATACCGTTAAATTACTACGCTGCTGGCACACCTCATTTCCTGCAGTTCTGCCCCATACATACTAATTGTAGTCAAGTTACCCCCCCGCCCCGGAAAAAAACAAAACAAAACTACTCTGGAAGAAGAATTTTCACTGAAGTCTAGCCTAACTTTGTTAAGTGGACTGTGACAAGGTTATAAATGGTATGATAAGTGATATCAACAGATACAATTTCTGTGTGGAAATAAAAGGGTAAAAATGGAGGATGGTATCCAACTTCAGACTGGTTTGAGATGAAAAGCCCATGATGTCTGGAAAAATGATGTTGTAGAAATGGCACGTTCAGATGGAAGATGCCCTTAGCCACAGTGTTTGATTCATACCTGTTTCTTTTACCGGAAAAATAAAAGATAAGTACACGTTGCTATTGGCATCAAAGAAGCAATCCAAATCTAAAGAAAGAGCTGGGATCTTTTTTTCTTGCATTATCTCCAAAGCTGTCAGTGATGTAAATTATGATTGCCGAACTTCTATTATTGGGGCAGTATTAGAAGCAGGAAGAATACAGCAGTATTTTCAGATCCCAGGTGGAGTATGTCTGACTGGCTCTTACATCCCAGATTTTGATTTATAAAGCAAGAGCAAAATCATGAAGGGAGTGTGAATGTTGCCCCACCTCATCTGTCATTTTTTGAGTTACTTCCAATTTTATAACACCAGGGAAGTTTTTTCTGCTTCCCTCTTATTTAGAAAAATAAATGCAGTGATATTATGAGAAAGAAAATTCCAGAGTTTATTGTATTTAGAGATGATCAGAAATGATTTATTTGCATTAAGAAGGAGAGTTTCCAGAACAATGACTAAAAAGGTTTTCAAATTCTAGATTAGAAATGGGGGAATTTCCATTTGTGTTAAACACATTTTAAAAAGTTACAATTAAGTTGCCTGCTCTCTGGATCATCTCTGTACTGAATGTGTTTGGGACCACTAAATGTCTAGTGTCTGGGATCTAGTCATAGCTTCATAATGGTTGAATAAATGAGTAAGAGTTAAAAAAATAAAAAGTTACAATTATACAACTCCTAGGAACTAATTAAAATTAGGTCATTTGAATTTTATTCTCTTCATGGCAGTGTAAACCTTACATGTTGTGAATTTTGATTCTTTTTTACTTGGAATCAGAATGCCGACCATTTACTGGTATTTAAAAATAGTAGGGCTCCCTGATTTAATGTAGTTGAAACAATTCCTAAGAGACACAGCTCTTAGCTGCTGATTAAACTCATTTTACTTCTACCTTCTTCAGATGACTGAACTGGAAGTAGGGATGTTTAAACAGGAATGGAACATCCAGTAATCACGAGTCATCCTTCTCCAATAGTCTTTCCTGGAAACATCTGGAATATGACTAATGGTTTGGGGAATAGGACCTATGACTAAAAGTTAACAGGAATTGAAAATTGTTTCACATGTAGATGAATAAACGGTGATTTAAATTCAAATTGTAAGGTCATGAGGAATAGTTGGAAGGAGGACAGTAAATGTCATCCATTCTTCTAAATAATAAAGAAGAGCATATATGACATCCAGAGAAATTTGTGTTAGAAATAAAGATGGAGAGTTGTAGGAGTGGCTGAGGTAGATGTTAACTTCTATAATATGTTAGAAAAAAAGACAAATAGTTAACTATTGATAAAGTCCCAGGATTTGGGGTCTTGCACAAAATGATTTCCAAGGTCCGTTGAAATTTTTTTCACTTATCACATGCACCCATATCCTTAACATTCATATCACTTGTATCCCTTATTCTGCAAAGCTGTGATGAGGACCAGGTATTCTTGGAAGCAAACCTGAGGTACCTAGAATTGGTTGTTTTAGAATACAAATTCCAGGAGTCTGAGACTCTCCTGGGTTCTCTACTGAGTATGTTGGAGGCATTGTGGCAAGAAGTAAACCACAGTAAGCTGTTTGTAACTAGAAGGAGTCACTGATGTCATGCTCCATGAAAATCTGTGACTAGGGAGTCATAATTTGAGGTAGAGGAGTTGTGGGCAAAGAGAACTCATTGGTTTAAAAAGAATCATTGGAAAATGTTTTTCTTTTTTTGGTTCTCAGACTTCCACTACTGAAAATAGGGCCCTGTTTAAGGAACTCAAATTAAAATGTAGCAAGAGCAATGTATTAGACACAATTTTCATATATTTTTGAGAAAGTGTTAAAACACATTGTAGGTATTTCTTGGCTTAATGGCATTCTTATTATTTCTTAGGACGATATTTCATGATGCATTCTTTTATTCCATAGCACCTCTTTTCTTCCTCTATGCTTTTGTGTGGAATTGAAATAAAATAAAAAATTTAGAGCTATACAGTGCTGTCAGGCCTATAATGAAATCTAAGTTTATTGATGTGTGCTTCGAGGGTTTAGAGCAGTCTGAGCTGCTAACTGTGGTGTTAAACATTGTTTGATACTCCCCTCCCTTACATCCTTTGAAAAGAGCAGGTTTTTTATGTTCATGCAAAAGATCCCTCAGAGGATAGTGAAGGAGCCATGTGGTTTGCTCATACATGGGATTATTTTATTATTATGTAACTTGTGCAGTTGTTAGAGGAAGAAGCAGCTGTGTGGTAAAGTAGTACTGAGCTGTTTACTATAAAGTCCAAAGGCTCTACAGTTTAGGAATTTCACAGGAAATCTTAATCATGCCTATAAGTTTCAGTTATATAAATGTTGACCAATGCATTATGGTATAAATAAGATCAGAGTATGAGAATGGGACCCAGATTATATCTCTTAAGTTTATATATCTAACATAAATTATTTTAATTTAAATGACCAGGCATCTTAAAATTTTCTAACAGCCCAACTACAGATGATAAGTAGAATGATGATTTTTTAATGGGGCTTCATGACCTAAAATATCTGAACTCTTTCCATTGAGCATAGCTACCTTGATCTTAAATAATCACAGCCTTATTTTTGTATCAGGATGTCGTTGATACCATGTGGGAAGGGACGAGGGTACCTCACATTTAGTCAGAGGAGTAGCCACCCTAGAAGAGCAGGCGAGGCCTAACAATTAGGAGTGTTAAAGTCCAAGAAACTAAGGGATGTATAGAAATATGCTATTCAAATTAGCAAGACCTGCAGCCCAGGCATCACCTGGGAACCTGTTAGAAATGCAGAATCTGAGGTACAACCCAGACCTAGTGATTCAAAATCTGCATACTTAGCTCCTGAGGTTGTTGGTATGTGCTATGTAGACTGAATGATGTATCTGTTCCCCCACCCCCAATTCATATGTTCCAACCTAACCCCCATTGTAATGGTATGTGGAGGTAGAGCCTCTGAGAGGTAATTAGGTCTTGAGAGTGCAGGCTTCATGATTGGGATTAATTCCCTTATACAAGAGGCACCAGATTGCTCCCTCCCTGCTGCCGCCATCTGAAATTCACAGCGAGAAGACCCTGGTGTATGCGTCAGGAAGCAGGTCCTCACCAGACACTGAATCTGCTGCTGCTTTGATCCTGGATTTCCCAGCCTCCAGAACTGAGAAATAAATTCCTGTTGTTTATAAGCTGTCCAGTCTATGGCATCTTGTTACAGCAGCCTGAGCTAAGATAGTATATACATTCGAGTTTAGGAACACTGGTCTACTTGCCTCTGATGGAATGGGCCTTAAATCGAAATTGAAATTAGGGTACACAGAGTGAGGCGTCTTGAGCCTGGGAAGCTCAAGTACAGGATCAGGATCAAAGGAGAGTATGTGAGTTTGGGTTGGTTTGTTTTAGTGATGGAGAGGGTAGGGTAAGGGAAAAGCTAGTATCTTGAGTGGTTGCCATGGTTAAAACCCCCATTATTGCTTGGCATTTGGTTTTATGGCATGTGCTTGAGGGACCTTGTTTACAATTAGGGGTGAAACACACACTGGCTGACTATGGAGTCTGGCAGCTATTATAGGTTGGAATGGGTCAGAGACTTGGAAGTCTTGTGAGAGTGGAAGACCCCAGCTAAGTTTGGGGAAATGAATGTTGTTGGCTGAAGGTGAGCCAGCCTCTTGGGGGTGGAAAACCAATCAAATCTTACTCCCAAGAGGAAAGGCATTTTACTGGTGGGATGTTTGCTGAGTCTGGCTTAGCTGTGTCCATCTCTCAGGTCAGATGAAGAACTATTGCATGCACATGTTCTCTCCAGATGTCCATGAACCTGGGACTTTGGGGCCAGGCCCAAAGATAGAAACACTAGTAAAGCATTCGGTTTTGCTAGGGTGAGATATGAGAAACAGTAAAACATACATTTTCTGCTGGAAATAATAGGAAGCCACCCATCTTATAGTTGGAGAAATAGCAATAGTTATTTTTTGTTAACTTTTAAAATTTAAAATTTAGTTTTAATTAATATTAAAATATATTTTTATGTTGATTTTTAATTTTACTTAAACGCATACATGGAATACAAAAAATTAAAAATATTGAGTAAAAATTTAAATCAATTTGTACTATAGTATGTATGTAGCTTTCCATGTTTTGGGAGGAAAAAGAACTTAATCATGATAACATTTGAAATTTTCGGAGGAGAACACAAGCATCTTTTAGTAACAACAATTCTTTTGAATAAAAAGTGTATAGGGCTTACTAAGGCTACAATAAGGACCAAAAGTCGAGATCTTTCTATGAACTACTAGCACTCTGTAGGCAGGAAATGATGAGATGGGTTGCAGTATATTTTAGTCTGTGCCAATTATGTCAATGAGATCAGAGGTATATATAAAATATATTTTTAGTGGTTGCACAGCACTTAAGCTGTGGCAGTCCTTATCCTACACTCTTGTGGTTTAGCTTGGCAGATCCGAGATGGGACATAAGCCACAAAGTGCTATGGGTCTTAAGACAAAATGAAGTCATGCATTACAGTAAAGGGTAGGGAGGAGGAAAATCAACATTTTCCAATAGCTGAGCTCTACACATGGATGCTTCAGATACATTTCACTCTTTCTGCATTTATGTCCTATTAAAACTGTAAAGATTGCCTTAATTTCTCTACCTCTAAATTTATGGGACTAGGTGTCTGGCCTTCGTTCATGTTCATGGTTATTACTTGGTGCTGTATGGAGTCCTCCAAAGCAGTGCTCTCTGGCTCTTCTCTGTATACAGTAGGTGTTACGTGATCGATTCTTTGGTTCATTGGTATTTTGTTGCGTGCCCATGGTGCAATGTGTTGACAGTGTAGCCAGCGAGGAACTACTGAGGTCATTCCATTGGCGAGAGAGGTGAGTCTAGATTGAGAGGTGAATGTGGAGAAGTGAGGAGACGGTGTGGGTAGACTCCAGACAGACAGGAAGAATGGCAGTGACCAGGCAGCTGATGGCTCGAGCTGCCTGGTGCTCAGGACTTGGGATGCCAACATGCCTGCAGGAGCTCCTGGACTGTGATGAAGTAGGCTGACTGGGAAGCTGCCTCCGGTCTGCATTAATGTTTCAAGTTGGAAAATGGGGAAAATTATCACCAGAGTATAACCATCCCTGGTAAAAGGATGCTTTGTTGAGATAAGGTAATCTTATTTGTGTTCTAATTACCTGTAAGTGTTAGAATGAGAATATATGTGGTAATATAAAAACAAATGGAGATGTTGATCTTATGGTTGATTTTATTGTGTTTTCCATTCAGAATCATAACTGTGTGTTGTTTCTGGCACCGGATTATATTAAAGAGGTCATAATATGAATCCCTTATAGAAAATGGCTATTTTTAACCATTTTTTTTTTACAGTGAAGACATACTGTTTTGTTTTTTTTTTTTTAAGATTTATTTACTTGACAGAAAGAGCACAAGCAGGGGGAACAGCAGGCAGAGGGAGAGGGAGAAGCAGGCTCCCCGCTGAGCAGGGAGCCTGATGTGGGACTCGATCCCAGGACCCCAGGATCATGACCTGAGCTGAAGACAGATGCTTAATCGACTGAGCCACCCAGGTGCCCATATTGGTTTTTTTTCCAAGGGATAATTTGGTTGGTATAAAAATGCTCATTCATTTGAGACATTTTCTTCTTGCATGTTTCCTGTTATTTTAGCTTCATTTGAGCCAGTAATCTGTGCCCTGTGCATTTGTGTATTATTCCTTCTGATGGGGGGGGTATATCCCTAGAATTAAATCAATCTCAACTATAACACATGTATTATGAGTTCAGGAAGGGGAGCTGGGAACTATCCTCTGAAAAAAACTTTTTTTTTCATTTTTTTAAAGATTTTATTTATTTGAAAGAGAGAGAGGGAGAGCATGCTCAAGCTGGGGGTGGGGGGAGAGAGGCTCAGAGGGGGAGGGAGGCACAGGTTGCCTAACACAGGGCTCGATCCCAGGACCCTAAGATCATGACCTGAGCGGAAGGCAACGCTTAACCGACTGAGCCACCCAGGCATCCTGTTTTTTTCTTCTTAAAAGACACTAAAGGATATCTTGAATTATCCCCCCTAAGATTAATTTTTGTTTCTGAATGGCCATAGATAACTGAAAAATAATCCAATTATTGTTTAAAGATGGATTGTTAAGATTCATCTGGAGGTGTTTTCTAGGAGAAAAAAAAATGTCAGCATTACAATTTGCTGTTTATTTATCGTAAGACTATACTGCATATTAGACAATATGTATGTTAAAATTTCCTAGACTAAATTTGTATAAATGCATTGTAGATATCCAGTTTTATATTAATGCTTCTGATTATTTTTGGTGTTCATGCTTTGAGCTGCTGTTTTTGAATCAGTTACATGTTTATGTGTTTTGAGAGACAGATGATTTTTCATGGGAAAGACAGGCAGCCTTTTGTCTTTTGTAAGTGAATTCATGGAATGCATTTTAGAAATGGATTTTCTGTGGTAAGACTTTATCCCACACAT
Organism: Leptonychotes weddellii; assembly: GCF_054177405.1. Classification (NCBI taxonomy): domain Eukaryota; kingdom Metazoa; phylum Chordata; class Mammalia; order Carnivora; family Phocidae; genus Leptonychotes; species Leptonychotes weddellii. The sequence goes on from NC_138373.1 coordinate 122,874,341, forward strand.
TGTTGAAACTTTTATTAGTCAGGCCTTACCAAATTTCCATTTAGCACTTTTCTCCCTCCATTTAAACATTAGGACATGAAGAGAATTTCAGTAGCCTAGGAAATTTACATATATCTATTCAGGGAATCAAAATATTTCCTTTAAAATTTTTTATTTGACTTTGTAATGAAAATTATGTAGTAAAGGGTGATAATTGTTAATAAGACAATGTGGGGTAATGGAACTATAGGGGACCAGTGACCAGTAAAATGAGTTGTAATTTTAATGTGGATTTATTTTTTGGAGGGGTAGTATTTAAGGTCCCATTTTTTAAAAAAATTGCCTTGACACCAGCTCTTAATTCAATTATATTTCTGCCTAAAAGCCCTCATGTAATAATCAATTAGCAAGCCAAGCTGGAAGAAACTTCACTGTGTGTAAATACAAAGAGCTGTGTGTGTGTGTGTGTGTGTGCGCGCGCACTCTATGTGCCTGTGTGTAAGTAGTACTGAGGAGCGCGTGTGTGCGTACGTATATGTATGTACTTGGCTGTGTGTGTGATGTGTGTATGTATTGGGGGGAGGGGAGGCTCTTTGCTCCTGAAGATGCTTTGTAAATGTCTTTTGTTTTCCTGTATCTCTCTTTCCCTTTGTCTGCAGTCACTTGGATTCTCCTCTGCACCAGTGCCCTAAGTGACAGCCACTGGCAATAATGAGGCTGTGCGCTCCACCATAATTGAACCCTGTCAGCGCTGCCCATTAGGGCCGTGGTGTGCATGCCAGCTCTTTAATCCAAAACCCATTTCTTCTCCTCCATCATTTCCCTTTTACTCATGGCATTGTTTCAAGTCCTGATCCCCTCATTGTGCACGTGGAGGTTCAGGAATGGAGAGTAATTGGTGTTGGTGCACCTGTCTTAAGGAGCAACCTTTTTAAGAAAGACATGTTCACATCTGCAAACTAAGACCATTGTGTCATGATTGAGCATTGTTTGGGCTTCCTGGATAGCCCATTTGCAGTTAGTTTTTTTTGTTTTGTTTTTTTGTTTGTTTGTTTTTTTAGTGGATTCAGATCCAGCATCTCAAACTCTCACAGTTCCATGATACAAAGACAGATCATTATGATTAAAAACACACACACACATATTCAATTTGCTTTTATATTGAAACTAGTTATGTATTGTGAAATCTTAATATAACCTAAAACTTCAAGTGGCCGTGAATTTTCTTCCATGCACCAGCATGAATATAACGGGCTTCTTGATTATTATACTCTTGGTTAGTCACAATTTCAGAGAAAAACTTCTTTCTTCAGATAGTTGTGTTAAGTGTTATGATATTAACATCAACATAATAGCAGATGAACACCAGCATGCCTTCCTCTTCTTTTTCTTATACAGTGCATTCAAATTTCTCATTGTTTTCATTCTCGTGCTTTGCATATAGGATCCTTTTGCATGTTCACATCCTCGGTATAAGCAGAGATGACTTAGTTATCACTTACATGGTGACAGGTCTAACTGTTTAGAGCCTTACTTTCATCTTCTCATGCTAAATATATCCTTTTTTACACCCCAAAAATGTAATTGAATGAAATCCCTTTTTGAATAATTTGGAATCTGTAATCTCATTGAGGCTAATCTTTTAATGTGTTTTCCAAGTAGGAATCAAAGAAAATATACTTTGGGCCTTAGTAGGGGAGGCAGTTCAACTCAAGTATCACCTAATTGAAATACAGAAATGTCACAAGGGTCCAGCCTATGGATAGGGAATGAGGGGAGGGGGTGTGGGAAGGTAAATGGGAGGAGGTACTGACAAAAGTAGTTTAAAATTCAGGTGAGTCCCTAGAAATTAACAGCTCTAAATGAGTCACATTATCAACATTATCACTTGCTTCTAGATAACTCTGAATTTTTGTTTAAAGAAGTGGGAACACTTTTTTAAATGAGTGGAAATTCTTGATATTTGGTACTTAAGTTATTATCTATTAAGCTATTTTGTTAGGCAGGCTTTGTTAGGCAGGCTAACGTGGGTCTAAGTATTCTAGGACTCACTTTCTATAAAAGTAAAAAACAGAAATAGTTATCAGGAAGAAAACAAGTAAATTGCAACTTGATGAGATTTATTTGGTTATTATTTAATGTTCTATACTTGTAGTTCAGTGTTTGAACACAGTAAGATTTTCAATCAAAATTTTGTCTGAATGATGAAAATTCTGTGTGGGTAGACATTTTTGCCTCTGTTGTACCTCTAGTTCTCAGAATGGCAGAAGAAGTACTCAATAAATTTTACTGAATTCATTAATTAATTCATTTTATAATACAGACAAACAGATACTGTTACAACAAAGGTTTTCAATCTAGCTTCTGGGTTACAACAGAATAACCAAAGAAAATATCCTTTTATTTTTATTTTATTTTTTTTTAAAGATTTTATTTATTTGTCAGAGAGAGAGAGAGGACAAGCAGGGGGAGCGGCAGGCAGACAGAAAAGGAGAAGCAGGCTCTTCGCTGAGCAAGGTGCTTGATGTGGGACTCGATCCCAGCAGCCTGGGATCATGACTTGTGCTGAAGGCAGATACTTAACTGAGCCACTCAGGCATCCCAGAAAGTATCCTTTTATTATCAAGACAAGTACCTAACCAGGAGACTGAAATTCAGTCTCCAAAGTAAGCTTTTAAACTTTCCACAACCAGCTGACTTTGTACTTGTTTCTGTCCTTATAATCAGATATCGAAATTATTTGTTTTCAACTCCTTACATTTTCCTGTTAAGTATTGTTTCACTAAATGTTGTCAGGTAAGATATTTTTTAAAAGTTACAGTAATGAAAGTCAAAATTTAGTTATTTAATCTCTATTAAAGGCAGCATAACATATATCTGGATTTTTTTTTTTTTTTTTAAGAACACAGTTCAGAAAAATCTCCTTAAGATTATGTAGTTAGTTTGAGCTACATAAAATTGGCACATTTTTTTTAGAGGAAACCTACCAATTTATATCTTATTTCCAGATCATGAGGTCAGAAGACATTTGAATTTTTCAGTGCTCCTTTCTCTCTTCCCCTACCCCGTGTGTGTGTGTGTGTGTGTGTGTGTATAGGGTATATGTGGTGAAAAATTTGAACAAGGCATAGGGAGTAAACAGCACATGCTACATAGTTCTAAATAAACCACTCAAGAAACAAGAGTGCTTCAAGTCTCTCTGTATCCTAAAAAAGGAGTTAAGGTGGGTGTGGGAGTCAAGTGGACTCCACCCTCTAATTTCAGGGCTCTCGTTGATTTCGATGTCATTAGCAATTTGACCCTTGATTATAACCATATGCCTGGGAATTTTCACCAAGATCAAGATGTGATCCAATGATTTTTTTTTATATAAAAGCCCAATTATAGTGAAAGGAAAATAAACATATGTTATATGTCTTGAAAAATGCTGGAAGAATTTGTCATTGTGGGAGTTTCATATACTGTTTAAATGAAAACTCAGTATTTAAATTTGTTGCATTTTGAATACTTATGTGAAAGAGGGCATCAGCAGATGATCCTTCTCCTCCACATTTTTTCCCAAATTTTTGAAATCTGTCACTATTAAATCTCTTGCAGATGTCACAGTTATATGAGGGTCCTTGCACAATTGGGTGTTTCCGAGACTGAGCCTCTTGGAGACCTAGACAGTGTTGTCACAAGAGTGGATGTATTTTCTGCCTCAGGCAGAGACCATGGCTTTTGCAGAAAACATAATTAGACTTAAACAACAAAAACAGACAAATGTACTTGCCCTCTCCCCCACCTTTTCCTGCCTTTCATTTAGGCTCAAGCAGACAGATACCACTACTGTCTCATTGAAATCCAGTTTCTAAAGTCCTCATCACATTCCTTTTAGACTCTCCCCTAAGACCTGGGGTGGCCTTCAAATCAGCTAATGGTTGTATTTTTATTTTTTATTTTTTTATTTTTTTTAAGAGTTTGAGAGCGAGAGAATGAGAGAGAGAGCACATGAGAGGGAGGAGGGTCAGAGGGAGAAGCAGACTCCCGGCTGAGCAGTGAGCCTGATGCGGGACTCCATCCCAGGACCCTGGGATCATGACCTGAGCCGAAGGCAGTCGCTTAACCAACTGAGCCACCCAGGCGCCCCAGTGGTTGTATTTTTAATAAGAGTGTGACGTAGACTAGGGTCTGTTGGAAAGATCTTATAAATCAGAATGTAACCGCTTGTCAGTAACTTACTTGGATGGGTAAGTTGTTTGGGGGAATCTAATGTTAGCTCTGTTAGAAGGTGAATAACATTAGGTGCAGTGCACCCCAATAAACAGATCTGTGGACAGGAGATTTGTGTATCATGCCCTAAAGAGTTATCACGTCCATTGACATGAATCAGCTCACCATCCGTTGGATAAATTTATGTGTTAAACATTGACGATCTTCTTACTAAACCTTCAAGAGGCTTGGATCTTTTTGTTTATTGTGCTAGGATTGATGTGGCCTGTTAAATTAATATGATATGACTGTTTTTGATTTGCCTATGTTCTTTTATTTACTATATTTTTTAAGATTTTTATTTGAGAGAGCACAAGCACGCATGCATGCGCGTGCGTGCACATGAGTTGGGGGAGGGGCTGAGGGGGAGGGGCAAGCAGACTCCCCGCCGAGCAGGGAGCCCGATGCGGCTCGATCCCAGGACCCTGGGATCATGACCTGAACTGACGTCAGACACTTAACCAACTGAGCCACTTAGGCGCCCCTGATTTGCTTATGTTCTTATTTATAATAATTTTTCTTGGGAATATCCTCTAGTAATCTTTGCTAAGAACATTACCCATGTATGGTCCTTCCACTCAGAAAAGAAGGAACATACTGCCTCTTCCCCCAAGCATCTCACCTTTATTCCCTCAAACATAACTTAGAATCTGACTTCTTCTGAGTAAGATAAATGAGTAATTTTCAGTGTATTATTATTTTAATACTCTTATTGGAACAGAATTACAAGACTAAAATTTTACCTGATGAAACTCATTCTTCTTATATTTTTCACGTGGTGTTATTTCTTCCATATTGAGCTCTGAGATTTTTTTTTTTTTTTTTTACCTGTTGTGTACTTCAGGACAAATCCTTGTTTTATATTATTATAACTTTTTAAAATATGGTTGGTTTCCTGAAAGAAAGGCTAGATTTTAAAAACCTCTTGCAGTAGCCATCACAACCAGGTGGTGTTTTTTTTTTTTTTTTTTTTTAAGATTTTATTTATTTATTTGAGAGAGAGAATGAGATAGAGAGCATGAGAGGGGATAGGGTCAGAGGACGAAGCAGACTCCCTGATGAGCAGGGAGCCCGATGCGGGACTCGATCCCGGGACTCCAGGATCATGACCTGAGCCGAAGGCAGTCGCTTAACCAACTGAGCCACTCAGGCGCCCAACCAGGTGGTGTTTTAATGGATGCTGTTTGTTGATGGTGCGGTAGAAGGTGAAAATGTGGGATTCTGGAGTAAGAACTTCTGACTTTTAGTCAAAACTCTGTAGATTAGTCTTCTGTACCACCTTTAGGGGTGTGCAAGGTTGTAGCTTTTCTAAAGGATATTTTGGAAATGTATAACAAAGGTTTTTAAATGTCCATTTTTTTTTTTTCAAGAATATTTCCTAAACTGTTAGGGATATGCAAAGATGTGACCAGAAGAATGTCTTCCCCGATGGAGGGGAAAATGAGAGGGGAGGAGGAATAATTTAAGTCTTCAAGAGTAGAGCCGTTTCTTAAATTTCCTATATTTATAAAATGACTGCCCACATTGCCATTCATAATGAAACTGTGTATTCTTATTTAGTACCAATAACATTAGGGAAAATGTAGCATAGAGTATGATTCTATGTTTATTGAAAAAAAAAAGTGTGTTGGAATATATGCACTAAGGTACAAATGGACATTAAAGGTAAACCATGAGGATTATGAGCACTTCTTGCTTTTGACTTTAGATGCTGTATCTTTTCTAATCTTTCTATAACAGGTGCATCGTACTCAGTTGGTATTAAAATGTTGTTTTTCATATAAGAGCCCTTCACCTTTATTAAAACATATTTGTTGAATGCTTAGTATCTGTCAAACTCTGTTCTAGGTGCCGAGGGCATATTAGTGAAATAAAAGCTGATTTTCCTGTAGAGATTATATAACTAGAATGAACTTGCTGTACCTATTAACAGCCATTCCCTAATGAACAAACAAAAAGGCTATTAATTTTATCGTCTTCACAAAATGAACATGGATATTTTCTACAGACTTGTGATTTTTATGGCCAAAGGTATTTCTGTTGCTAGTGGTGGTTAAAAGGAAAGATGTTTAGGACCATCTTTCATTTTCAGTGTTTTACTTGTAGAACTCAGCCTCATTCCATTTGTTCTGAAATTTTAGGCCTGGAGGTTAAGTTTGTCAAGACATTGAATATACATATCATACCCTGTAACTTAGGCATGGTTTATACTTAAAAGTCTCTGCTTGTAAAGTTAGGAAGTATGATTTTGTAAAAAGAGAACTAAGCCTAATTAGTAATTTCAGATACCAAGTAGACCAGTGATACATTTTATCTTGGATTTCATTAGTGGTGAGAGGGAGAGACTTGACAATTGCAAAACTGTTATCTAAATTAAATTCTAAATTAGCTTTATAATAAAATTGTAAATGGTATTGCTGTAAGACCCTAAAATACTGTGGTGTCATGTCAATGTGTGCTTTTTTAAAATTTAAATTGTTTTATGCCAATGTGTTTACATGCCAAAGCAACTATTCTGCTGTTAATAGACTGAGTCTCATCTTAGAGAAACATAAATAACTTCTTGCAAATTAAAATCACTTGAACTATTCAGGATCATAGTAATAAATGTACTACAGGTTAATTTTACTTAGTACTTAACAGTATTTTTCAAATGGCTGAAAAAGCAAGATACCTCGATTAAATCATTTAGGAGAGTGATTTCATACACTGGTATTCTACAAAGTGCTATTTCTTGAGATACGGTAATGCAGGTGGTGTAGAGTGAGGGGTTTTGATACCAAAAATAGTTGGGAAATACTGTATGCTATGTTCTCTTGGAGATACAAAAGCACATAAGCATATTGAAGGCTCTGAGAAGCCCTGCAGTAAAGAGTCCCAATTTCAATTTTGTTTAACGATTCTTAAATTTATTTAACCAGGAAGGTTTTAGATTTCTTAATATGCCACACTCTGGTATTTTATGAGCCTTCTTTGGCCAGGATGGTCTAAGTTCTAGAGCAGTGCTTCTGAAACTACTACGGTAAAGTACCAACTTTCAACATTCTCCTCTGTTATAGTAGACTGCTAGTGATGACTGTTATCCACAGCTTGTACCATGTGAGTCTGACTGTGTTGAACTGGCCTATATACTGTTTAATTCGAGGAGTCCAATGATCCCGCAGTTGGATGTTGCAGAAATGTCAAGTTATAATATTGTCTAAATGTTCCTCCTCACTTTCCTCAAATTCTGTACCTCTCTCATTTTGGACTGGTGACAGACACTTGTGGACCACTGACAGCGTAGCATACTTTGAGTGGCACATGTCCAGAGCCTCACTTACTCAAAGTGAGGTCTCCAGACCAGCCACATTAGGATCACCTAGGAGTTTGTTAGAATGTGGCACCTCAGACTTCACCGCATCCATGCTGAATCATGAATCTGCATTTTATCAAGATCCCAGGTGTGTTCTGTGCACATTAAAATTTAGGAAACATGAATCTAGAACTGTGTTCTAGAGAAATATTATGAATGTAAGTGACATAGGTAATTTTAAATTTTCTAAGAGACTTGTTAATTTCACTTCTTTTTACTTTTTAAACTCTAGTATCTTATTTAACTCAGTATATCACAAATAATTATAATTTCAGCATATCTATATAAAGTGATAAGATATTCTATATTTTTACAAAGCATGCCTTGGAAATTTGGTGTGTATTTGCACTTACAGCACATGTCTGTTCCTGCTGGCCACATTTCTGGTGTTCAGTGGCCACATGTGGCCAGTGGCTATTGTATTGGACAGCTCAGGACCTAGTGTGATATCTGCTTAGAAAATATTCATAGAATGAAAGGAGTTGGGGGAAAATGTTTATTGGAGACCAGCTCTGTACTAGCTACATTGCTGCCTCATAATTTGTAGGGTAGGTGGTTTTGGCAGAACAGCATTTAAAACTAGGTCTCTGACTCCTTGGTTCACCATGTTCTTTTTAGCTCTTGATTGCTTTTTATATTTTTATTTTTTGTGAATTTCTTTAGTGCTCTTCAAGTACAATCTTTAAAAACTCACTTTCCCAGGTATTCATAGGTCTATTTTAAATCCTTTCTGGAAAAAGTTTAACTTTAAATAGATAAATAAAAAGACCGAGTTTATATTATTTCTTTGCTTCTCTAATAATTTCTTGAGGTTTTTTGTTTGTTTGTTTGTTTTTTGTTGTTGTTGTTGCAGTTTGTAACTTAAATCTACTTTGGGAAAACTGATCAGACATGTCTTCCATTCTAGAAATTCTTTTTCCAAGTTCGATGAGAGAAGGATTAGGAAAATGAAAGCAATTGGTCAGATGAGTATAAATTGGAGCACTTTTCTATATAATGTGAGCCAATTTGATTAAAAATACTGTCGATTCCTGGTATCCAGGAGATGCAGAACCTCAGTGTCCTTGGACAACAAAACAACCAGAGGATCCTGGGATCATGCTGTACTACAGATTTCCTCATCCTTGGTTGTGAGAAGGTGGTAATTGAGAAGGTCTCATACCACAAGAGGACAAAGAACGAGTACTTCATTATTTTCTCCTAAGTGCACTGATGAGGTTTTTGAAAGAATCAAAACAGTAAATAAAAATATTTCTTGTACTATCTCTAACTCCTCCTACTTATGAGGCAAATAAAATCAGAATAGAAATTCTAAATAGAAATTCTGCAGCTAGTATTACATCCCATCATGTACTGCTTGCCTTATTCAGTGAATCCTCCCAAGACAGATGGTGATACAGGTTCCAGAATTTTAATTAAGAACCATAGTATGTTGTTGACTCATATGGGAACTTAGCAGACTGGAAAAAAGCTTAAATCTAGGAACTAGGTATCTCAGCTTTTAATCTTTGTTTTGCATCAACCCAACTTTGCTAAATCTCTGTTTCCTCATCTGTTAAAAGAAGGATAATACAAAACTTACAGGATTGTATTGAGAGAAGTAAATGAAACAATATGATTTAAGATGCTTACGTAAAATTAGGCCAACAGGAATTAGTGATCCATACTTTTTCCTGAATGAGAGCTTGGGGAAATGGGAGTTTTCACATACCAGTGACTGGTAGAGTGTTAATCGGGACATGTTTTATGGAAGGCAGTTTGATAGTCTTTTTTTTTAATTTTAATTTTTTTTTATTTTTTAAAGATTTTTATTTATTTATTTGACAGAGAGAGACACAGCGAGAGAGGGAACACAAGCAGGGGGAGTGGGGAGGGAGAAGCAGGCTTCCCACGGAGCAGGGAGCCTGATGTGGGGCTCGATCCCAGGACCCCGAGATCATGACCTGAGCCGAAGGCAGATGCTTAACGACTGAGCCACCCAGGCACCCCTGATAGCCTATTGACATCCCAGCATTGCCATCCATGTACTTGTACAGCTAAAGAATAAAGTCTTAGGATCTATGAAAGATTGTGCTCATGATAGCATTGTTTTAGATAGCAAATCTAAAACTGCAGAGAAATGCCACTACATTAGGAACTGATGAAATTATAGCACATCCATACAGTGAGATGTATAGACATTACAACAAATAACAGAGACCCTTGGGAAGATGTCCAAGACATATTAAGTGAAAAGAAATTGCAGGATGCTCTTCTTTGTATAGAAAATATATAAAAGAATATGTAATTATTAAGTGGCTCACCCCTGAGAAATAGAAATGGAGTTTAGAAGAGAAGAGGACTTTGATTTTTCTCCCTTCTCTGTTGTCTGAGATTTTTGTTAGGAGCAGGCATTACTTTTCCAAAGTATATCAGTATTTATAATAGGGAATGTATTGCCTTCTAGCTAACTACTCTGATTTTTGGATGAAAAGACAATTTGGGAGAGGGAGCTCAATATCTTATAGTGCAGTAATTTTGAAGTTTTGCCAAACAAGGACTACAAAATCAATTCAAAAGCGTGTCGAATTTGATTCACTGTGTCAGGTTTGGTCTAGGAGTGATTGTTCTGGCACTTTTATATTAAACAATCTAGTGTTCTACATTGTGAGTCAAGCATTTTCATAACAACTTAATTTGATATTTTGCAAGGATTCAAATGATTAAAGTGGATGCGAAAAATGCAGCCTTAAAAAAGTCATATTGATTCAGTTTCTCCTCACCCATCAGTGTAATATAAACTAACTAGGTCTGACTTAATTTTTCTGGAGGTCAGTTTCTAACTCATTTTATTTGCACTGCATAAAGAAAAATGAAAGACAAAATAAATTCAGATTGATTTATTAGAGGAGGGGCACACCTGAATGAGTTTAGCTAAGTAGATACTAGAACAAATGTGGCTTATAAAAAAATACGATAATGTAAGGATTTTTCCTAATCCTGATTAGATTTTAAATTTGTCCTTTCAGTAGTTTGCATAATTATAAGGCACTGCCATACAGTGAATAACAATGGAAAATAACTCATTAATGCCTGTTTCTCTTTGGCATTGTTCCAGGGCATGCAGCTTGATGTTTACAGAGCAGACAATCTGTAGCATTTCTCTGTCTGATACTGAACATCAAAGATTGCTTGGATTTCTCTGTACTCAGACATTCCTGATTTTGTCTGAAGTGGTAATATCCTGAAAAGCCAAGAGCGGCATGAAATTTAAAGTATTTTGGCACTTCCTAGTTCTTGTGTTATTTTCAAACGTCGTGGTATTAGAGAAGTAGATTGGGATTTCTTGGCTTTTAAACAAAGGGAACTTGGGGCGCCTGGGTGGCTCAGTCAGTTAAGCATCTGCCTTCAGCTCAGGTCATGATCTCAGGGTCCTGGGATTGAGTCCCGCATCAGGCTCTCTGCTCTGCGGAGAGCCTGTTTCTCCCTCTCCCCCTGCTCTTCTCTCTCTCTCTGTCAAATGAATAAATAAAATCTTAAAAAAAAAATAAAAATAAACAAAGGGAACTGTTACAAAACTAGTTTTTGAGCCCAAGGTTGTAAGGCCATCACAGTGCTGGTGACTGAACTGAATCACTTTCCAGAGCTAGGTTTTAAATATCCACCACTTAGAAGCTGTCTTGTTTGTTTCATTAGCATTAGTGTATTTTCACTGGTGCTCAGAGGTTAGATATGCATCCCTAGTTAATAAATAATGAGATGTTGAATCTAGAGGACTGGAATTTTATTCTTCACTGTGCAATAGTTTTTAATATAGACTGTGCCCAGCTATAGTGCATTAGGAAATAGTTGTATATATGGCCGATGCCTTGCAAATACTTCCAAAATAAGCAGTTCCTGTCTTAATAGGGTTAAACCATTGCCAGCCTCTGTGGGTTTAAATTGATCAGCCCACTTAAAAATCCAGATCCAGGGGTGCCTGGGTGGCTCAGTCAGAAGAGCATGTGACTTTTGACCTTGGGGTTGTGAGTTTGAGCCCCATGTTGGGTGTAGAGATTACTTAATAAATAAAAACTTAAAAAGAAGATTGGAACCCATTGATATATTGACATGAATCCAAATGTGGATCCTAAAATATATATTCTTCATGGGATAGATGCTATGGAACCAATAAAGACCCTCTTCTAAAATAGTTTAATACTAAGATATGGGGTAAATATTAAGATAATCTTAACCAATCAGCCATTTAATATATAAATCTTTCTATTTTTTTCTTACTGGTAAATGCTTCATTTATCAGTTTGAACCAATCAGAAATAATTATTCCTTGCATCTCTGCA
>NC_138373.1:122886344-122986521 GCF_054177405.1 Leptonychotes weddellii
TTTTTTTTTTTAAAGATTTTATTTATTTATTTGAGAGAGAGAGAATGAGAGAGAGCACATGAGAGGGGGGAGGGTCAGAGGGAGAAGCAGACTCCCTGCCGAGCAGGGAGCCCGATGCGGGACTCGATCCAGGGACTCCAGGATCATGACCTGAGCCGAAGGCAGTCGCTTAACCAACTGAGCCACCCAGGCGCCCTGCATCTCTGCATTTTTAAATGTTCTTTGTTTTGGGTATGTCTACTTAAAAAAAAATACATTCGTGTGTGTGTGTGTGTTTACTATCACCCAAAGACAGTTGGGCATTCAACAATGATTACATAGTTGTTAGATTTTTATGAGGTCATGATACATATAATAATATACGGGTGTGTGTGTGTATACTCATAGACATATAGTGCCTTTGTACAGTAAATGTTATCAATATTAAGTTGTTGTATTAGTAGTAATAACTTAAATGTGGTGGGTGTAGATATTAGTTGAAAATTTGTTTTATTAACTGGAAGACAAAAATTTATCCTCTCTCTAACTTTTGACAGTGAATACCAAACTTAGATACTTGTGTAACAAATTCTTGAGGTAACTGCCTATCTGCTCAACCAGATGTGTGATTTACCAGTAGCATCTGCCTCCTTTCTGCCTATCATGGTTATGGGCCCTGGATAGCCATGGCTGTCAAGGTCCCTGGTTAGTGATGTCTTCCTAAGATTGGAGGTCACCATTTCTGAGGTAGGACTAGTAAGATGAATGCTGTCCTTGTTGACTCTACCTGAATACATGGAAAGGTAACCAAATTCAGGTAACACTTTTTCTTATGGGCCTCTTTATTTCTGAGTTGTAGAATGAACTTTTCTGTCTGCATACATAGATTTGTGGATCTATCAGCTACTACGTACCTTTCTGACTCCTGAATAACTCTGTTCCTCAGTTCTTCCTGTGAGGAATTTCATTTTGTGCATTAAGAAAGTGAAAAAAACTCAATCAACGTACAGTAACATCTCTTTAAAAAACATATGGACACTTTTGTTTCAAATACATGATTGTATTACTCTCATGACCCAGTCTGTTTAATTTAAAACAAGGTGATCATGACCTAGAATTTCAGAGAAGGATAATTCTATCAGCGTTCTGCAGTAGCCACTGCAACATATGGAAAGACATAATTCCTGCACAGAGGTTTCCCAGATGTGAGGAGTATCAAACATAGTATATCCAATGAAAATATTGTGAGATCCTCTCTGTAGAGTTCTTGCATTTCAGAGTAATGCTCATCAGACATTGGTTTATATTTTGATTCTTATTTTCCTTTTAGGTTTTCTCCAAAGGGTATGGATTTGCTGAATGAAATCTAAAATTCAACTTGTAAAAAGAATATATAAATGAACCTATTATGAAAGATACTGTTAAAGAAAATAATTTATTACTGACATAATTCATTAAATGAAGCCAACATAGAAGAAAAGATAGAAACCACGTGTAGATACGCCGTCTGTATTAGTTTCCTAGGACCGCTATAACAAAGTACCAAAACCTGGGTGATACAGGACAATAGAAATTTATTGTCTCACAATTGTGGAAGGTAGAAGACTGAAACGAGGGTTTTGGTAGGGCCATGCTCCTTCTGTGTGCTCCGAGGGACCCGACTCTTCTAGCTTACGGTGTTTGCCATCATCCTTGGTGTTTGGCTTCTAGATGTATCATCTAGTCATGTGGCCATCTTTTTTTCTTTGTGTTTTCACATCATTTACTTTCTGTGTATGTCTTTTTGTTTGTCCAAACTGTTTTTTTATTAGCAGACCAGCATACTGAATTATGGTATGCCCTAGTGACCTCATTTTTATCCTATTTCCAAATAAGGTTACATTCTGAGGTAGTAGGGGTTAAGATTTCAGTATATTTTTTTGGGGGGGGGGAGGGGATGATTCAACTCATAACATCATCTGATGATGGAAATGTGGAGGATGTTTATTCATTTAGAAACTGTTTACTGAAATTAAATTACGGGATATGGACAATAAGCCAGGTAGTTGTAAACAAACCTCTAAATGATCTCTTTCACTTTCATTATTCAGTTATTTAAATAAGGTAGAGAAATTGCATAGATTAAAGCAGAAGCAGAGTTAGCAGAGTGTGTGTGTTAGGAATACCAGTGCCATGGACTATAATCAGGAAAAAAGGTATCATATGAGAAAAAGTTTCTGTGACTAGTAAATATGTAAAATGCTGGGTTAAATAGTTTAAAAAGGTTCTTTACTGAAGGACTGCTCAGAACTTTGAATATGATATTGTGCTTTGAGAATATCCAGCAGGAGAGTACAGTGTTTCTCAAACTTACTTGACCACATAACTCTTCTTTATCAATCATCTCAAGGAATTACATTCCTGGGAAAACACTGGAAACTAATTTAGTGTCAAACCAAAATTTGGTTTCAAGAGCAGGTCACTTGATTCTAACTAGAGTAAATCAAATTTGCTAGATCAAACAGAATTCTGTTCACTATTAGGTATTTTCTTGGATCTGTCATGAAAGAAATTGGCACTCTCTTGAAAAAGATGGACTAGATTTACATGAGAGTTTTGTAGATTTCTGAAAACCTTTGGTCTAGTCCCAAGGGCCCTGAATTATCTTCATAACCATTAGATTACTGTAAGTATTTAGTGACATTTTAAATATTATTCTGGGCCTTGAAAACATGACATGTACTTTTGAGACAGTACCTTGTTACTGATTATATATCAACTTGAGGGCACATGAAGCTGTGTACCAAATTATATTAGGAAAATATTACAGCGAATACACTTTTAGTAGCAACTTTGAGCAGAAGCAGTAGCTGAACTCGTCTTCACTATCAGAATTCTGGAAAATGAGTTGGCCGAGTAGTAGTCTTAATAGCATTAAAAAACACGGATAGGCTAAGAGATGGTTAAGTGAGTAGCCTGACCCTGCCTAATTTGGATGGGATCTGGAATGTGGATGGGATGGGATTGGGATGTTTCTCTTAAGAGAACAGCTTTATTACTATTTACCTACCTTTTGGAAACTCATTTGGGGTCATGAAGTTATGGCCAATCTGAGGTATGGTGGGGACTCTTAGACCTAATTATCCCCCCAGAATATGGAAGTGAAAGTAAAACTTTCCTATAGTTTTCCAGGGACAGAATCCCCCAAGAATCACTAACTTGCCCTGCCTGTGGTTTCTTAATGATGGCCCATCCTGATTCGTTACTTTCAGTATTCCGTAGCTCTGTATTGACTTAGTGAGGTCACTCCCTGGTTCCACAAAAGAGGAGATGACACACTTTCCCTCTAAGCACAGGTCAAATAACTGTGCAGGGTTAAACATGAACTCTTATGACACCTGAGTCCCAGAATAATGATTTTCCCAGTTTTCAGACTCCAATATCTCATTAAATATGTCTATTTTGAGTTTTGTGAATGTCATTGCTATTCAGTTTTTAAAAAAATCAGCTCTTGTTGTCATTTGTTTTGTATTTAGCAGCATAATGGCCAAAACATTCTACATGCTGGCACAGTGTTGGTTGAATGGAATGAAAAAGTTCCTGATATATATATTCCTAGGAAAGCTCAGTGAGTGCCCTGTGGAGCCAGACAGCACTTTGAAGGGTTACAGTGTTCCAGAAATTGAAAGCCAGGGTAGTAGACAATGGTTCTTGGTCGCCTTTTTGGGGCCTGTGTTGAGTCATCCAGCCTGTGGTATTATTTGGTCGGCTGAGTAATCCCGGAGGGCTTGATGAGTTCTTCTCTTCTGCCTTAATGATGGCTCAGTTTCAAAAATGAATGTAGAGACTCCTGTATTTTTCAAAAAATGTTGGTCTATTCACATTAACAGCCTAGAAATGTAAAACATTTATTATTACTATTGATCATCTTCTTATTCGAGGCTACTCCCTGTAAAGAGAGAAAGCCAAGATTCTATTTCATTAAAGCTTCTTAGGGAAAAGCAGAGGACAGCAGGGGAGCCCCTGGGATGGATGGAGACTTCCCTCTGCAGTGGCAAACGAGCATCCGCAGATGTTCTTAATATCTGGCTGATAAATGGCAGGGCAGTTCATCATTTCAAAAAATGCACAACATTGATCAGTGTTCAAGCAATAGTGTCTGGGTGGAACACTTTGATGGATTATAGGCATTTCCTGACATTTTGGAAATGGAAAAGAAGGTAGATTTGTGGGTATATTGAAGATTATCATTGTGGTGTGCATTTCAACTTCTTGAGGAATAACCACGTAGTTGATTCATCCCCAAGCTTGAATCCACAAGATACTGTTGTTTTTATTGAGATCATATGCAAAAGTTTTGTTGACTTAAGTTATCCTTATTTAATTGGAGCAGCTGTGGAAATGTATTTGGTTCACTCATCTAAACTTAGAGCAAACTTTTCATTAGAAATCCTATTGAGGACTGGAAATTGCTCCCTTTCTCTTAAATCAGGACTTCCAATTTGGTTTAATTTTTTAAAAAGATTTTATTCATTTATTTGACAGAGACACAGTGAAAGAGGGAACACAAGCAAGGGGAGTGGGAGAGGGAGAAGCAGGCTTCCCATGGAGCAGGGAGCCCGATGGGGGGCTCGATCCCAGGACCCTGGAATCATGACCTGAGCCGAAGGCAGACACTTAACAACTGAGCCACCCAGGCACCCCTAATTTTTTTTTTTTAATGTAGGCTCCATGACCAGTGCGGACCCCATTGCTGGGCTTGAACTCAGGACCCCAAGATCAAGACCTGAGCTGAAATCAAGAGTCACACCCTTAACTGACTGCTCAGGGCCCCAGGACTTCCAAGTTTAAATGCAAATCATTAAACTGATTTCTGAAGCTTTAGGTCTTCCATTTTATATATGTAACTCATTGTTACCCAAGGCAGTTGTCATCAGACAACTGCATGTTGTTTCTTTGGACAACCAATTAAGATGCTTGCTTATTATGGGCAACTTGATTTGTCTTCTGCCCACTCCAGAATGTCTTGAAGCATTCCAAAATTACTTTTGTGGAGAGGTAGCAATCTAAGTCCTATCAAATTCTGATGTAGCACTTTCGTTTGGCAGGACTAAAACCATTTATGCATAGAGAAATTTTATCAGGAAAAAAATACATTCTGATGTGGCCTATACATGTATTAAGAGGAGAGAAAAAAGAAAGAGCTGACCATATGACATCTAAATGATTCCTTTTCAGTTCAGGCCATGAGTTTCTTGAGGACAGGGATACCTTTTATCAGCTGATGTCTCTGACCCTTGCCATTACCTGACTCAAGGAGTTCAGGTTGAACAACATTTTCAGTAATTTTGAGGGGCTTTCTCAATAACCAGTGGAGTGAAGTTTTACGTCTGATTCATTACAACTTTAAAATCTTAGTTACAGATTTACAGGATATGAATATAATTTGACTGTAATGGCTGTCACAACCCCGTGGAGGGAGAAAGATATATTT
Source organism: Leptonychotes weddellii (assembly GCF_054177405.1). Lineage (NCBI taxonomy): Eukaryota > Metazoa > Chordata > Mammalia > Carnivora > Phocidae > Leptonychotes > Leptonychotes weddellii. The sequence continues at coordinate 122,891,797 of NC_138373.1, forward strand.
TCCTCACTGTTTTTCTTAAGAGGAAAGAAACAGGAGCAGAGAGGGTACACGATACCTTCAAAGCTGCAACTGAGATTTACCCATAAGAATGAGGAATTCACCATTGCAGTGTACAATTCAGTGCCTTTTAATAAATTTATAGAATTGTGCCACTGTCACCACGATTCAGTTTTAGAAAGTTGCCATCAATCTCCAAGTCCCTGTGGACATTCTTGTAGTCAGTCTCAGTCTAGGCAATTACTGATATCTTTTCTGTCTTTATAAATTTGCATTTTTCTGGATATTTCATATAAATGTTATCATGGAATATGTAAGTCTTTGTGCCTGGCTTCTTTTACTTAGTGCTACCTCAGAAACATTATGCTATCAGTAATTCATTCCTATTTTATTAAATATTGCTCCATTTTATGGATATGTCATATTCACTTATGTATGGACATTTGGATTTTTTTTTGGCTATTATGAATAATGCTGCTATTGGGCATTTGTGTACAAGTCTTTGTGTGAACATGTGTTTTCATTCTTCTTAGATTCCTCAGAGTGGAATTGTTGGATCATATGTCTGTTTCACTTTGACAAAACTGCCAATCTATTTTCCACAGTATCTAGATCAGTTTCCACAAGAAACAGACAAGTGATCCCAGTTTTTCCACATCCTCACCAACATTTGGTATTGTCTGTCTTTGATTTTAGCCATTCCAGTTGATATATAGTGCTGTTTCATGTGGATTTAATTTGCATTCCCTAATGAATAATGATATTGATTACTTTTTCATATGTTTATTAGCCATTCTTCTTCTTTGGTAAGATATCCATTGAATTGTTTTGCCAATTTTTAAATTGTTTTGTTGGTCTACTTATTATTGAGTTGTAAGAATTCTTTATATATTCCAGATACAAGTCCTTTATCCGATGTGACTTACAAATAATTTCTCAGTCTCTGGTTTGTCTTTTTATTTTCTTATTGGTGTCTTTTATTTATTTATTTATTTATTTGAGACAGAGAGAATGAGAGAGAGAGCACATGAGAGGGGGGAGGGTCAGAGGGAGAAGCAGTTTCCCTGCTGAGCAGGGAGCCTGATGCGGGACTCGATTCAGGGACTCCAGGATCATGACCTGAGCCGAAGGCAGTCGCTTAACCAACTGAGCCACCCAGGCGCCCTATTGGTGTCTTTTGAAGTGGAAAAGTTTTTAGCTTTAAGGCCCACTTCATGAATTTTTTAAATTTTAGGCTTTGTGATTTTTGGAGTCAAGGTATTATTAATTGATATTATTATAGATTTTGAGTTCAGCATCCCTACTAACCTGTTTAGATAATTAAAAAATGAAAAATGAAACTTAATAAAATAGGGCATGAAAGATGTCCTATGAGAAATTTTCTTTCTAAGAAATATTAAGGGAAAGAAACCTGAGCTGATGGTTACAGTGCATGATTGTGAACTCTGCGTTGGCACCTGGGATTGCTGGGTATCTACGGACAGTGGTGGTGCCCGAGGACTGTCCTGGCTTCTTGTAATGACTGAGTCCTTGTACTGACACTGGTTTGCACGAGAAACATGGTAAAACCTCAGTGGGAGAAATATCCACTACATGGAGTCACTCATAGCATTAACACTCTCATGTTCTAGCTCTAATACATTTAAGCTTACTTTTATAAAGAGCAAAATATGGGGTTTTAACCCCTTGCATAGATTATTCTGGTAAGGATGTGTTTCCAAGAAGTCTATGTTTTAAAGTTCTTTAGGCTTTGTATTGTTTGCTTAGTTATTAAAAAAAAGGTAAAAGATATTAATGATCCTTGACACTCCTTTTCAGAAGCAGAGTCTCATCTAATTTAACTTCACTTCTTGGATTTCTTACACAAAGTGACACTATACTATGGATTTTATTTTTCTCTTGCTCTTAACCAGCACACTGGTATTAATACCAGGATTGACTGATGCCTGCAGCAGTCAGGTTAGAGAAGAGTTCTGTAGAGGACGCTGCTGCTGAGATATTAGCATCAGGACCCAGGTAGTGCAGGGAAGAGAAGATCTCTGTCTTCTCATTGCATTTTCTGTCTTATTCTATTAGGCCCCCATCACAGCTTGTCTAACCCTTTGGTCTTGGGGTGAGAACTTTAAGCTAACTTTGATTTGATTTCTAGCTCTTCTAGTTACTAGCTGAATGACCTTGGACAGGCTGTTCGACCTCGTCAGCCTGTGATTTCATTGCTTGTAAAATGGAATCCGATCTACTTGTACTAGATTATTTTAAGAAGGAGAGAAAATGCGCATCGATCCCCGAACATCATGATTAGCATATGGTAGGTACTTCATTGGAGATAGGAATTGTTATTATTATTGTTAATGTTTTATTTTCTAGATTCTTGATGATCCAAAGAATGCTTAGATACAGAAATATGAAGAAGGAAAAACAATCATATTGAAGGTAGAACAGACTGAGCACTACAATGAAACTTAAGTTTTTTTTTTTTTTTTAAGGGGTGGTGTTGTTGATTTTTCCCTAATATTCCAGATAGGAATTCATGCATTTCTCTTCTGAAGATACATATTTCTCTTCTTTTTATATCCTCAAAAATAGAATCTCTAAGAAGTTTAAGCAAAAAGACTCTAGCATGAAGGGAGCCTATATCTTTGAGAGATTTGAGCCTTCTGTAAAAGCTGCAGAGTGTTCTGAGGTCAATGAAATTCCCATATATGTCATTTATTTGTATGCATGGACCCTCAAAACTTGCAAGGTCATAAGAGCCAAGACCAGTTTTTGCTTTTTCTAAAATAACACTTCCTTTCTGATACTGAGTATGTAACATTTTTAAGCCTGAACATGAAATCCTCTCTTCCAATTCATTATTAAAAGGTGCTAAGATGGGGGCGCCTGGGTGGGCTCAGTCGTTAAGTGTCTGCCTTCGGCTCAGGTCATGATCCCGGGGTCCTGGGATCGAGCCCCACATCGGGCTCCCTGCTCCGCGGGAAGCCTGCTTCTCCCTCTCCCACTCCCCCTGCTTGTGTTCCCTCTCTCACTGTGTCTCTCTCTGTCAAATAAATAAAATCTTAAAAAAAAATAAAAAGTGCTAAGATGTTGTAGCTTTAACATAAAATCAAGTTAAAATTCTATTCTATTGCAATAGGCAAAGTTCAAACATCATTAGATAACCTAGACATGAAGTGAATAATTTCTCTCTTGATATTTATGTATCATTCATTATTAAAGTGAGTAATTTATTTAATTAGCAGCTGCTCAAAAGATTGGTTTTTCTTTTAGATTAATTTTACTAAAAGTGTAGGAAAATTGCAAGATAAAATGACTCTGTGTTCTCATGCTTAAAATTCCTAATTTCTCTCCAACATATATTTCCCCCTTATAATTACACATCTAACTTTCTGAGCTCAAGTACAGATTTATCCATACTAATAGAAATAAAATCTCTCCTTTTGAATTATTGCCTCTTATTGAATATTATAAGACATTTAATTTGTTCTCATATCTACCATTAAAAATACTGCTGAGATATCTTGACAACTAAGCTACATTATGTATTAAAAATAATCCCAATTTGTATGAATTTAGTGTATGTGCCAGTCTTAAGTGTTAAAATTAGTTATTGCAATATAGAATCCACATAAACAGGAGCAGACCTTGTACAAGTACCACTCTGTAAATGGGGTATAGAGCTTGCTATGGTTCCTTCAGCAGAACAGGTCTCCCCCATTGGACAGAAGGATCAAGTCTTTGCTTATTCTCAGTGACCCAAGTCAGACTATCCTTCCATTGAAAGACTTCTTGTTTTTTGAGGGACACTTGTGTTACTTGATTTTTGTTTTGTTTTGTTTTCTTAATGTTTTCAATATTCAGTATTCCAGACAAAAGAACTAGGGTGCCATGTCATATATTTCTCTTGTAATTGAGATGAGTCAAAGACAGGAGGGATGTTGGCTATTATAAGTGGAGTGATGGGCAATGTTCCTTCTTAATGCCTCATCAGCAGCAATTATAACAAATTACTGAATGCACTCATTACTATACTCCAAACATGAATAGTATTGCATGTCTGTTTAAACACCACCTGGTGGATATCAATAGACCACCAACGATCGGTTGACCATATTTTGATAATCACTGCTTTAGAACTTCAAATGCCTTGGAAATGACACAAATAATTTAATTTTGATTTAAAGATATTCTAATGAGCTACATAACTGCCTGCTATATTTGCAAGTAGAATTGCTTTCTGGGATGATTACAGAAATAGGAAGCCATTCATATTGCATGGTTGCTGCAGAATTTTACCTTTATGATATATTTATTTTTGGAGTCTGAGCCCAAGATTTTTCTAGTTTCTTCTGAATGATCCCATATACTTAGTTTGCTCCATTTGATCAGTCGTGTGTTGGTTAAATTCTCTTTTAAGTTGACTCCTGAGAAAATTCCAATGAGCTAAGCATTTTAATGTGAAAAGAGAAAACTGAGAAAACTATGCAGTAAATAACATTTAGGATATAACAAAATGGCTCCAAGAATGGCTGTAAATGCTTTCTATTTATTTGTCCCTACGTAGCTGAGATTGAAGTAGATCGAGCTCAAGCTGGATCACAGCTACTTTAGTCATTAAATTTCAACATGTGGATGCCACTTTATTAAATGTCCTTTAAGGAGAAGACATCCAAACAATTTTTGCACTATCAAGCAATTTTCAGACACATAAAAGAAAGAGATAGCTTGAAAATATTTTTAAGATTAAGGTATTTTAATAAAAATGACCTTCATGGAGCAAATCGTAACTCTACAAATTTGGATCCACAAAAAGGTGATAGAGGTGAATAAAAATAATGTCTGATGTTGAAAATTTCTCTGGCAAGGCGATTCAAAACATGATAGGCTGATAAGTACGACCTTTGGAGTCCTAAAAAAAAGAGAATTAGGGAACTACCAGGATTGTATCTAAAATGAGGTTTTTGGTTTAGTGAGCAGTTAGTATTCGTCTTGCTTTCAGAAGCAGAGCCACATGTTAGAATTTATGTACTATAGTAAGATAAATTTTCTGGAAATGATCCCTAAGTTTCTTTAAGCCATTTTGGAGGAAAATGTCAATGTTTTTCTGCAAAGAAAACACCATTTGCATAAGGATGGTACTTACTAAACATCACGTTTGCAGGGTTAAGTAGGTAATCAGAATGCCAGTTCATCCAGTAAACATGGTTCTCTAGGCTGTATATAGGAAGAGAAAATAAAAATCCTCCAGGCACTTAAAAGACCAGCTTAAACCCAATGTACTCCTTTGTCTTTCCCCAAAGGTGGGTTCCTATCAGTTCTTGGCTTTTGCTATAAACCATTTCAGGAACCTTAAAGCACATTATACTTTTCCAAAGAAACAAGGCTTTCAAAGGGTGTTGAGTTTCTAAACAAGTGCTAGATAGTTGTAACAAAGAAGTAATAACATTGAATTTCAACTAAAATTCACTGTTGTCTAAAATACTAAAATTATGCTTTTAAGCATGTGTATTGAATTTAATACTTTATTTCTATCCTATAGGGAGTTTTAATACATTATAAGTTAAATACTCACATGAAATTTAATATACTTAAACATGGCAGGTATAGTTGTTAAATACTGGATTACCAATAATTAGAAGAATGATCAGTGATTTTAATTGCTTCTTTGAAGTTTCTTAAAATTGATCATTCCCATATGGTTGCACATATTCACATTATTTGAATCTCACATCCATGTGAGGATGTTTTAGTCCATTCCACAACTCAGGAGTCCCAAGCTTAGAGTAATTCACTTTAAAGTGTATATGTTTTAATCAAGATTTTTTTTAAAATCCAAATTTAAAAAGCCCTCTCAATTTATCATAGGAGATATTTGTTATGATGCATTCTCATATACACTGAAAGCTTGGAAATGAGGTCCATTTGGACCATATGGTGCCTGGTCTTGCCGACTGGGAGCTGATTGTCTGAAGTCATTTGGTATAAAGGTAAACCATTCACCTGTCACAAACATGGCAGCACTTTCACAGGGGCAGTGAGATGGGGTCCCTTCCAAGTACGGGAGTGTGGATAGGATTGGTATCTCAAAATAGAGTTGCTACAGAGCAGGACCAAAATCCACACCTGGATCTTCTCATTTCAAATGAAAGGCCTCCTTGCAGTGTACTTGTGGTAAAAGTTAAGTGATTAATTATTCATTTAAAATACTTTGAATAATTTCACGGATCCTAGAATTTTAAGTTTTGATCATCCTTTTAAATAAAATATAGGACCTAAATATTTGAACGCTTTCAAGATTTTCGGTGTGGAAGTTTGAATGTGATTTATTTTTTCTTTGACTTTCCCTCTCCTCATCAGTAACATTAATAAAACCTAGGAGCATTAAATAAAAATATCCTAAGAGCAGAGAAACGGAGTCAGACTTCTTTGCTACAATGTTCTTGCTGTGGAGCCTGTGTGTAAGCTGGGAAGTGGTTGACAGAAACATGGGATGCTTGCATATTGATCAACCTCCCAAGTTTAAGCTCTGATGACAGCACCCCCAATTTCAGCATATGCTACGATACACTGTACTAACAACCCTCAAACCTTAGCTCCTTACAAAAATAAAAGCTTGTTTCTCACAGAAAATTTTGTTGTGATTCAGCTGCAACACTATTCCACATTTTCTTCAATGGATTCCTTGCCTGAAATGCAGGAGAATATTGCTGGTCTTGTGGCAGAGAGAAAGAGTTAATGCATAATGCACTGGTTCCTAAAGCCAGAGATGGGGTATATCACTTCTGCCTGTATTTCATTGGCCAACTCAGGTCGTGTAGCTATGGCTGAGTTAAACTGGTAAATCTTTGTGTAGGGAAGGGACATCGTGGGGGGCGGGGCCCGGAGCAAACGTGTAGGTGAGCAGAAAGCCAGTCTGCCACAACCCCCTTTTGACATCTTTACTTGTTTCCCAGAATTACCAGAGGCAAGGGGACCTTCACTGATCTTTTTTGTTATGTTAGTCAAAAAGAATATATAAAAGTATATGGACATAGATAGCATGTATATGTGCATGTGTATGTATTCACATATATATATGCACGCATATGCATACATTTAACAGCTACCTTTTTAGTCTTGAGATATACTTTCTCTTTTTAACCCTTATCAGGACTTACTGCCTCTTATCAGTTTTAAGTGTTTGCAGTGTACTAAGCACAATAGAACATTTAGATGATATCATCCCTGCTCTTGAGGAGTTTACATTCTAAAAGAATATATATATATATATATATATCTTCATTTTATTAAAGATTATTTTAGGGAGAGAGTGAGAGAGTGTGTGTGCGAAGCAGGGGGAGGGGCAGAGGCAACAGGACAGGGAGCCTGATGCGGGGCTCAGTCCCAGGACCCTGAGATCATGACCTGAGCCGAAACCAAGAGCCAGACACACAACTGACTTAGCCACCCAGGTACCCCTAGGCTTTATTCTTTAGCGAAGTTTTAAGTCACAGAAAAATTAGGAAAAGGTACAGAGATTGTCCATGTATCTCCTGCACCCACAAATGCATACCCCCCCATCATCATCCCCCATCAGAGTGATACATTTATTACACATCATTATCACGCAAAATCATAGCTTACATTAAGATTCTCTCTTGGTGTCGTACATTCTGTGGGTTTGGATAAATTTATGATGATATGCATCCATTGTTACAATCTTATAAAGAGTAGTTTTATTGCCCTGAAAATCTCTGTGCTCTGCTTATTTGTCCTTTCCACCCCCAGTGCCTTGCAACCACTGATCTTTTTACAGTCTCCAAAGTTATGCCTTTTCCAAAATACCATATAGTTGGAATCCTATAATTGGTAGCCATTTTATATTGGGCTTTTCCACTTAATAATAGGATTTTTGTTTCCTCCATGTCTTATTCATGGTTTGATCATTTCTTTTCAGTGTGGTTTTGAAAGCATTGTCTGGATGTACCACAGTTATTTATCCATTTACTTACTGAAGGATGTCTTAGTTGCTTCCAATTTTTGGCAATCATGACTAAAGCTGCTATAAACCTCTGTGTGCAGGTTTTTGTGTGGACATAAATTTTCCACTGCTTTCAGTGGATGCTAAGGAGTGTGATTGCTGGATCCAATGGTTAGGGCATGTTTAGTTTCATAAGAAACCACCGAACTGACTTCCAAAGTGGCTGTACCATTTTGCATTCCCACCAGTAGTGGATGAGAGCTCCTGTAACATCACATCCTCACTCTCACTCGGTGTTGTCAGTGTTCTGGATTTTAGCCATTCCAACAGGTGTATGGTGGTATCTCACTGTTGTTTTAGTTTGCATTTACCTGATGACATATGCCGGGAAGCATTTTTTTCATATCCTTATTTGCTGTCTTTATATCTTCTTTAGTGAGTGTCTATGAAGATCTTTGGCCCACTTTTTAATTGGGTCATTTATTTTATTATTTTTGAGTTTTAATAGTTACAGTCCTTTAGCAGATACATCTTGTAGAGATGTTTTCTCCCTGTCTGTGGCTTCTCCTTTTATTCTCTGGACAGTGACTTTTGCAAAACAAAAATTTTTAACTTTGATGAAGTCCAGCTTATCAGTTCTTTTTTTTCCCCCCCATGGATCATGCCTGTGGTGTTGTATTCTAAAAAGGCACTTGCTAAACCCTAGATCATCTAGATTTTCTCTTATGTTATCTTCTAGGAGTTTTATAGTTTTGTATTTTACATTTAGGTCTGTGATCCATTTTAATTTTTGTAATGGGTATAATTTGATATCTAGATTATTTTTTTGCATGTGGATATCCAGTTATTCCAGCACTATTTTTTTGGGGAAAAAAACGACAAACTTTTAAAACGGCATTTTTATTTGATACTTCTGGCAAAGCACTGAGGAAATATTCTGTAGGGTGAGCTTTGGGTATAACTTAGCCCCACGGTTAGAGAGTGGAGGAAAAGAGGAAGGATTATTGAATGGTAACACTGTCTTAGTCATTGTACTATACAGTCCATATATATTTTTTAGACTTTGTAACAACCTGAGTTAGGTATTGATCTACCCATACACTATAAAGAATTTCAAATGTAGAGCTTAAATACTGCTTCCAACCAGATTCACTTAGTGTACACACACACGCACATGCACACACACACACGCATGGGAACAAGCCTGTGTTTGAATCTGAGCTTTGCCACTTTCTAGCTATGTGGCCTCCGTCAGGTTATGTAACTTTTTGTTTTCAGTTTCTTCATATAAAGTGGGTAACAATCACGTCTATTTTATAGGATTTTTGTAAGAATGAGTGTATGTCAAGTGTTTACTGCCAGGCCTGGTGTATAGTAATCGCTCAATAAACTAGATGTTACCTGTCATTCAAACCCAAACATGTCAGTTCTTTCCATCTGATAATACTAATCTTGAGAAGTGAAATAATAGCCATGATTTAGACCTGGCTTTGTGGCTAGAATACTGAAATTTAAGAGAAGCTGCCTATGTTACATCACAGGAGATGATACTAGGATTCTTCCGCATGGAGGCGTAAAGTAATAGTGGTATAAAATGTTGTATGACACTTTTAAAACATATGTTGCCATAATGAAATAATAAAGAGGAAACCGTGAAAGCTGCAAATGGAGGATTAAAGCTCAGTGTCAACATAGGACAACATCTGTCAAGATTGTAGCAAAACTCTGATTAGCCTATTTTTCATAAATGAAAATGAGCCCATATCTGCAAAGGATTGCCAACTGCTAATACACCATTCCACTGAAGTACTTTGTTTCATAATAAACTCATAGCAGGATGTCTTAATCTGATGGTCTTGTTTGGGATTTTTTTTTTTTTTTTTTGAACAAAGACCTCAATGTAGTGGTTTTATCTGTAGTTGGTCTACGGACCTTTAGGAATTTGTGTTCATATGGTGGTTGTGGTGGCTCATCTTTGTGGACGACTCACCAGGTGCTGGGTTTATCAAGTATTAACTCATTTAATCTCTTCCAACAGTCTTATGATGTGGGTGTTGTTGTCATACCCATTTTACAGATTATGAAACTGAGATACAGAGAGGTCAAGAAACATGTCTAAGACCATATACTTAAGTGATATGTGATTATGGCTGGACTGAAATTCATTATCAAGGTTGTTCCACCCCCAGAGCCTGCATTTAAGCATTCTCTAATGGAGCTTGTAAATTGTTTTTATTCTCAAAAACTCTAAGAGAAACAATGTATTTATCATTGTTACTGCTGCATAGATTATTTAAACATCCTTTAGTTTGGGATGAAATTACAGCCAATTCTTTTGAAATGTAAGGTCTAAGGGGGAAAGTAACATATGTGAAGATTTTGAGGAGGAGCTAGGAGATGAGAGGAATATTTGCAGGGGGAGTTAGGAACTGAGGTGCACATGGACTGCACTCCATCTGTGCAGGTGTTTGTTTACTTTAAACATGGTTTTTAAAAAAACTTCAAGTTTGGTTACATGTAGTCAAGATGTGCACTTAGCATCCCACCTCAGTTCTTCTCCTTCCTCACTTCCTCCTCATTGAGTGTGTGGTCCCCCTAATCTAAAGAGAGGCACCAAGTTTGTTTCTCAAAGTCTTTGTTGCTTGTTAGTATTTCATTGAAAATAGTACAGCATTTCTTTTGTCCTATTTTTCATTTACCGAACTTTTTGAGACAATATAACTTTAAATATTATATGTAGTGTTTGGTCCTTGAAGTTAGGAAGTTGTGTTCACTGTACCTCTTTTGCATGTAAAGTGATGAGTCAGTTATTATCTTGACCAGTTAATCCATTCACTAATAATTGCTAGTGGGTTCTATAAAGAAGATGCCCTGTAAAAGGGTGCTAGAATTCTAAGGGTTGAAATTGGATAATTAATTCTTACATTCTTTTGAGGAAATGCTCCTGCTAGACCTTGTTCATCACCAAAGTATAATGTAAATACAACACTAAGATTTATAAACACAAAAAAAGATGTCACCATTGCATTTTTCTTTGATTTTTTTTTTGCATGTGCTTTGACTTCTATGTAAAGTTCAAGAGACTTGGATAGCACTTAGTTCTTTCATCACCAAGCATTTTGAACGTTGTTCTCCATTGATGTTATCACATCCTGGGGGGAGGTAAGACTCTAGATGTTTAGATGAAATGTATGTTTCATTCCCACAAGTTCAGTACATAAACAAGTTGCTGCAAAGCTCATAATTTGAGTATGGTGTAAGATAATAAATTGTTTCTTTGGTACCCTGTTTAAGCTTCACCTTTATTGTAGGAATGTTGCTAAATAGCCTCATGAAAGATGTATTTTCCGGAAAGAGGTTGAGAAGTAAGTACTGAACACTTTTGGTTACAAAGAAATTTTAAAAGTCAGTCCTGTAGTATGTTTTCACATGAGTCTTCAGCTGAATAACATCAGGTGGCATTAGGATGGCATTTGGGGTGCAGTTGAGAGGCAGCATGGGATGAAGGGCACAGATTCTGGACTCACATCGCCTGAGATGGAATCCTGGCTTGGCTACTCCCTTGCTGTTAGTTTCTGGGCCTCAGTTTCTTCACCTGTCCAATGAAGATGATACAGCACCTCTCCTCATGCAGTAGTGGTGGAGTTAACCTGAGTTAAAATATGGAATTTGCTTTAAAACATGCCAGGCACTCCCTTATTAAGAAGGTACGAGTATTAGCCTTAATCATGAATGTGTTCTCATTTAGAACATCCTTGGTTCTTTAATACCAGAAGAAAATAGACAACACTACAAGTATCCATACAATAGAAAATAATTTATTCTCCAACTCCTCATACTGAAGAGTCATTAGGGAAATAATCTCTGCAGTCCTTGAGAAGATGTTGTATTTACAAGCCCTAGTTATTTATGAAGTTCAAGCATCTCCATGTTGAGGTCAAGGGTTTTGACGATGAAAGCATTCCTATCTGTCATATTTAAGGAGTACTTACCTGTACAAGTACTCTGAATGGTATAGAACTGGATTGAGTCATTTTTAATTTTTTTTGTACCCTCATTAGCTTTTCAGAAGTAAAATTTGGTGGCAAAATAAGTCTGGGGTTGTATTGATAAATGGAGGAGGAATGAATGTAAAGGTTTTTGTACCACACATACTCTGGAGCATGATCCATTGGTTGTTCCACATTGGCACAAAGGGCTGGGGTCCTCACCAAGAGCTGAGAGTAGGTCCAAAAAGAGTGAAACTTCTACAAATTTTGCAGGTATTCACTTTTAAATGGTAATTGTTGCCTGAAGTTCACAGCAGGCCTACTGATTGAATTTTCAGACAAAACTTCAGATTTGGGATGTTAAGATGCTGACAAGGGTATGCGATTAGCTGAGAATTGACACTAGTCCCTGAAGATTGACCATAGTCCTGACACATTTATGCAAACTCCCTAGCCTCCTGTATCACCATAATTGCTTTTGGGCCACAACAATGCACTGTAGCTTGCTCTGGTGAAGAACTCTAAATTCAACATTTACTTTGGGTGGGAGGAATCCGTGAGTCTGTTTTTCTCTGGGCCCAGGAGACAATGGCTGGGGTGCTGTTAAATAAGATAGAAATCGAGGATAAGTGGGAGTTTTCTGGCTTGTGTACTCAATGGGGGAAATAGAACAGTTCAGGCGGAAGTTAATTTTTCTCTAGTTCTTCCATAGCAAAAATCTAAGCAGTCTGCATAGTGCGGGGCGGGGGTGGGGGGGAGGGAAGTAGGAGCTCTATTTTCACCACCTCCTCAGCAGCTTGTAGACTCCTTATAGAAACAAGGTGTTCATTAAAATTATACTTACTATCCTCTGCACTCACTCCCTACCTGTCCCATTTGGGTGGAAGAGGTGAGAAAAGCCAGGAAAGCCATGAAAATAACCACTATTAAGTTGGCTCAAATCTTATATCAATACACATTTAAAATAACCCTAGACATAACATAATAAAAAAAATTAAAATAATCCTAGAATGTTCTTTTCCTATTGATCCCTATAGTTGTAATTCTCTGTGATTGTGTATTAACATTTGTTTCAAGCAGATTTTTTTATCTTTTTTTAATATTTATTTGAGAGTGAGGAGAGAGCACAAGCAGGGGGCAGGGGCAGAGGGAGAGGGAAAAGCAGACTCCCCCCTGGGATTATGATCTGAGCCCAAGGCAGACGCCCAACTGACTGAGCCACCCAGGTGCCCCAGATATTTTTTTGATATCTTAATATCAAGATATTGTGTGGGATCTTGTAAATTACACATAGGTCAATGTAAACTTTCACAACTTTGCATTGCTCTTCCAAAGTAGAAACTGGATTTTTTTTTTTTTTTTTAGTGTAGTTGCTGTTTGTGCTGCAATTATTTGCACTTCATTACCTGTGAGCTTATTCCGTAATTATTTCTGTCCTTGTTTGTTCTTGCATATTTAGCAACATATTTGGAATAAGCCTTGTTAATGTCCTGTGGGGTCCATAACATGCCTTTGACTTCTATTTCATTCCCCACAATACCTGGCAGTGTTGGGCACTTCGTAGGTATTCAGTAAGTACATCAGTTATCCTTTCTGACTTTTCCAAAGAGGAATTAGGGATAGCTGTTACTTAGATTTAATCCCCAGAGAACTGTTTCCTAAGGTCTCCCTGGTAAATGGGGTTGCCATCTGCATTCGTTGTTTGGGTATAAACCTTTTGCTTGTGATTACTAGCCTTTTCTAATTTAGAGAGGATTGGACTCTGTTCTTTTCTTATGGTTATACAGCTGCTTGCTTTCACAGAGGCAGTCCATGGTAGTGGCTAAACCTACTTCTGCCGATGATTAGCTCTGTGACCTTGGAGGCCTTAATGGCACTTAATCTGTTGTTTGGAGAGTTAGAGAGATGTAAATAACTTAGAAAAGAGCCTGGGTAATGGATTTATTCATGTTAGCTTTTATTAATAGCTTTTATAAAAAAAAATTAATAGGGCGCCTCGGTGGCTCAATTGGTTAAGCGACTGCCTTCGGCTTAGGTCATGATCCTGGAGTCACAGGATCGAGTCCCGCATCGGGCTCCCTGCTCGGCAGGGAGTCTGCTTCTCCCTCTGACCCTCCTCCCTCTCATGCTCTCTGTCTCTCATTCTCTCTCTCTCAAATAAATAAATAAAATCTTTAAAAAATAAAAAAAATAAAAAATAAAAAAATAAAAAATTAATAGCTTTTAAAAAGTGAGTTTGTGACAGTCATTTGCTTCCCTAAACTATGGAAATATTCAGAATTGGACAAGGTTTCTGGAAATGCAAGTGCTTATTTTATTTATACTAGTTCGAGCCTTTTGGGCATTGGGTTTACTTCCCTTGACCTTGGGTTCCTTTCTTCATCAGAAGACTTTTCCTTTAAAGATTTTGCTCCCAGGGAAGAAAATCATCTTTATGTCTAGAGGAGACTGGATAAATTACAGACAGAATATTCCTTATGTTCATCAGTTTTTTTCAGTACTCTATTGAATATAGGTAGTCTCTAATGGGTTGATAAGACCCTTGATAATACTAATATGTAGCCAGTTTAGACTTGAAGATTATACTTTTTGGGTGAAAAGGGAGTTTGGGGTTTTTCTTTTTAGCTAAAACAATTTATTTTATATAAGAAGAGCACCACAACTTGCTCTTTTCTTTCTTTAGCACTTTTAGACTATTAGATCTTTCTTAATTCTTGAGATTGAGGTATCATAAGGCATTCTTATGGCTTTAGTGAATGTGATAACATTGAGCCAAGCACTACAGAAAGCCATTAAACATTACCTTTCAAGAGTCTAAATAGACCATTAGATGAGTAGTTTAAAAATTGATCTTATAGGGTTAAAAAAGTACCTTTTCTCCCTCATTGGATCAGCACGGATTTAAATGACTTAGTTTTCATATCCTGATATTTTTGAAATGAATTTGTTCAGATCTATTATGGGTTTGTATGGCCTCTCTCTTTAACTCCAGGGAAATCCACCTAACTTTACAACTCATCTGCAATGCCAAGTTATCAATTAGCTGTCAGGTTTGCTGCTTTAGAAATCAAACAGCCTCTAAAATCCAACTCTAAATCTCAGTAGATTTCTTTCTAACCACATCTGAATCATGGTCCACTGTTCTAAAGTGCTGAATTAAATCAACCACTGACTCAACTCTTCACTGTCAAAATGAAGCTCTAGCGGATCAATTAGGAAACATATTGATTTTTTTTTTTTTAAAGGCTCTTATCCTAGATGGAACTTATAAACCACAAGAGTATCTCTATGTATTTACGTACAGACTCGATCTGTAACTCAGACAGTTTCCCAACCTTTGCCAGTGTGATGCTGGGAGTACAGTTTGCAGTGAACTATGGTCTGTTTTTTAAATGGGCACCCATGAGTATTCACTGCTTAATGCAAGCAGGAAATATAGGCGCCATATTTAGAGTGCACATTTATTTCTGAAAGATACATTTCAAGATTAGAGATAGTAAAGATTTTTAAATAAATCCACTTTGCTTATTTATGGTCTGTATTGGTTATTGTCTATTTTGAGTAAATTAATTCAATAGGAATTTTAGGTTACTCCTAGTCCAAATTAGGAAAAAAAACACCCATGTTCTGTGATAGTATTTACTAAAAGCTCCTTCAAAAGCATTAATGATCCAATTGCATTTGTGTTTTAATTAAAATATACCTTATTGAGAAATAAACTTATGCATAAAATGCAGAACACAGTTGGATTGATTCCATATCATTTTATTCATATTTCAAAGGTGATGCTTATAACTAGTAGTTGCTTTTTCCCATGGGAGTGCTGGCTTTTATGTACTATAATTATTTTTATAATGAAGTCTCAAAAATCATACAAATGAATATGGCTATAACATTATCACATGGAAGGTCACATACTTTTTCAACAAATGCTGCCACTATCTCAAACTTTTTTTTTTCTTTTTTTTGAGAGAGCGAGCGAGCGCGTGCACGTGCATGGGGGTGGGGGAAGGGCGAGAAGGAGAGAATCTCAAGCAGACAGTGCTGAGCTAGGAGCCTGATGCTGGGCTTCATCTCACAGCCCTGAGATCCTGACCTCAGCGGAAACCAGAGTTGGATGCTTAACCGACTGAGCCACCCAGTTGCCCCTCAAACATTTTTTGCCACTATTTTGGAATGTTACATACAGAGTTTTAGTCATACCGGTTAACTTTACTATTTAACTTTTACTAAGCACAGTGGTATCGACCTCATTCATGAACTTTTGTCTGAATGACTTGGCTGTAACCAAATATTAAATCCATTTTCAAATAATAAAGATATTCATGTGACTGTGATAGGGATTCTGCAGATAGTTCAGCTTTGGAGCCATAATTATTGATGACTTTGGAGGCTTTTTAAAAATAGAAACAGCTTTGTCACTGTCAAAGGAGGCCAGGAGTTGGACAAGGTGCAAGTTTGCTGTTCGCTGTGTTAGGATAGAAGAGGGGGAGAGTGAATTAGCACTTAACTACCTCACCCCCATCCTGATTATTTTCACTTTCCTTCCTTCTTTCAAATATATCTTAATGCTGTTTCCTAAATTCTCAGAATTGGTTTCAGATCTCCTAATGAAATACTAGATTGGTTTTATTTTGGGGGTGGGGGAGGAATGATGGAGTAGTCAAAACAGTCTTCCTACCAAATGGAGCTTTGTCATGTGTAATTGATGACCGTAGGAAGATATGGAATGTAAAGGTAAATTACCTTCTCCTGCAATCACAATGTTGTGATGAAGGAAGTAAGCTAATTAAACAATTAAAAAATATTTACTGTGTGCCAAATTGTCCTGGTTATTGTTGAAAACTCAAAATCTGGGAATCCTCTTTGTCTTCACATAATGAAGGTGTGATAGGGATGTGAACACATAAATCGCAGTCTATAGAGCTAAATAACAAGAGCTATGAAAAGTGAAAGAGCAGAACGCATTTTATGATTTACTGGTAATACCTTACATTTCTTTTGTGTTTTAACATTGTCAAAGTACTTCCATGTATATCATCTCATTTGTTTCTCACAATCACCAGGTACACAGGCTAGATATCATCCTCATTAAATTATGATAAACAGGCTAGAGATTAAGGAGGCTTACCTGAAGTCATAATTAACTAAATGTACTACAGGGGTCAAATGAAGATCCTTAAAAAATAAACTCTAGCATTCAAACTGACATGTTCAGGAAAAAAAAAAAAAAAACCTTTTAGAAATGGGAATATAAGGTGGAACTTGAAGAAGATACAAGTAGGATATTCTGGCAAAGTACCCAAATGAGAAAGTCCAAGCCATATTCTAGAATACAACTGAGAATCGAGATAGATCAGAGGCTTTTTGTGGGGGCCTGTTGGGAGGAAGATTGCTGGAAAGGTGGTTTGTGGCTCGGTCAGAGGTTTTCAACGGGGGGTGAAATTTAGCAATGTCTGGTGATTTTTTTTTTTTTTTTGCTGTTGTAATTGGAGGGGTGAAGTGGGACTGCTGACATCTAGTTGGTGGGCGGGGGGAAAGATGCTCCTAAATATTGTACAATCCATAGGACAGTCCCATATAACAAATAATCTTCGAGTTCAAAACATCAGTGGTGAGGTTGAGAAACCCTGAGCTAGATTGTAGGGGGCCAAAATGTCCATTCAAGGAGTTAGAACTTAGCCCTGTGTGCATTCAGGGGCCACTGTATTTTTCTTTGATTTTAAGGAAGGAGTGGCTGTACCTAGTGGAAGTAGGTCAGAGATGGTGATCTATAAAATAGGCTTGATTTTTTTTTTCAAGTTCTTTGACAAAAATGAAACTCCAGACTTCTATCTTATGCATACAGGACTGCAAAAGAGACTACAGAATTATTCTGTGATATGTTTTTCAGGAGCTCCTTGCAAGGAAGAGATGGGTCTTGAAAGGTACTGAAACCTTATAGGCAAATCCTTTCTAAGTGTGTGAGATAATGAGAATTCAGCTCACAGAAATATGGGATTGAACAGCCAATGTAAGTTTGTTTCGCCGAAATGACTCGGGAGGCTCCTGTCGCGCCCAGCAGAGCTGAAAGGGCACCGTCAGGCTGCCGATGCCTATAAATCACAGAGATGGTTTATAGCAAGGGCAGACTGTGCTGACGTGATCGATGCTCTCCGAACCATCAACGGGACATTCCTCGCCTTGATGAGATGTGAATGCTGCCAGGGGTCATGAGAATCTCGGATTTATCCGACCATCCTGGATTCTGAATAGCTTCATCAAGTGAGCATTTTCATGGTCCCAGCCCCCATTTTTAACCTTCAGCTGCATGAGATTTCAAGTCTATGAGCTACAACATGATGAAATTTAGAGGCGAGTGTCTGCGACTTCTGTAATCATCTTCCAGTTGCTTTCCCAGCATTTTACTTTTCACTTACATAATGCTAGTTTTCATTCTGTCAATGAGCTTCATGCCGTAAAAGCTGGTTCCTCTCTCCTTTGCTGTTACATGCATTTCTCTGTAAGACATTCTCATGTGAAAAAAATTATATACTAACAATGTAAGGTGTCTGTTGCTTTAATGGGGTAGAGAGAAATGAAAGATAAGTGCCAGGTTATCATTTGTTGCTGTGCTCTATACCAGGATTAATGAATGCGTTGCTATACCTAAGCAACTCATACTTGGGCCTGCTCTTTGGGAAGACAGTGATTAATGTCTTGCAAACTTCTCTCAGTCTAAAATGGGTAGGTTTTTAGTTTTCTGAGATAGCTACCATTAGCTTTAAGCAAAAGTGCACATTTACTATAGCTGTAAACTACCTTGAGGGCCCAGAAAATATCAAACCTTATAGATTGCTTCAAACTAATTTAATCCTAGAAAAAGGTCAGTCTGCAAAAATATAATTTTTATTTTTCCAAATCGGTATGCATCAGCCTCAGGGATAGTGGGGGGGATCATTATCTTTTATTAATATTCTTAGTTTTCTCTGGCTCTCTTTTAAGTCTGTCCAGTTTCATCCTATGGACCAACGCTCATTTGCAGTGGAATGTAAATCTATTTTTAGGTAGTTGCCCTTACCCGGTCTTTAAGGGAAAAGAACATGACCATTACTCAGGCAGATATTTTAAACCTTTTAGGTTGGTGTTTTACTCAGGAAAATCACATATGCAGGTGGAGAGCATGGAATGAGGTAGGTGTCCCATTTTGTTGGTTAGGTGCATCAACTCAGAAGAAATATATTATAAATGCCAAACATAAGCTATGTGATAATGCAGGGTTAACACAAATTTAGCTATTAGAATGAGGCTGCTTTCTGGATCTTATCAATTACTCTCCTTTATTGAATACATAGCTACAGTTACTAAATATCCTTTGAATGTCAATATATTTTGCTAGTTGGATGTTTTTCTTACTATTATGGGCATGACTTTTCCCTCATATTCTGAATATATATTAATACATTTTAACACATATACCCAGCATTTTATGGTTAGGTTTAAATTTTCCATTTTGATTTTCTAGCTTTCTATTTCACTAAGTTTAGTTTAATGACTTAGATAAAAAAACAAAAACAAATGTAACTAAAAATTTACAGGCACATATTACTTCGGCAAACTTTTTTTTTTTTAAAGATTTTATTTATTTATTTGAGAGAGAGAGAGTGAGAGACAGAGAGCATGAGAGGGAGGAGGGTCAGAGGGAGAAGCAGACTCCCTGCTGAGCAGGGAGCCCGATGCGGGACTCGATCCCGGGACTCCAGGATCATGACCTGAGCCGAAGGCAGTCGCTTAACCGACTGAGCCACCCAGGCGCCCCTACTTCGGCAAACTTAAGAAAGGAGGGCTGTACATTGCATAGCCAGTTTTGGGAAGACAATTCCTACTATGAATATGCTTGAAAAAGATCAGTTTGATTTGGAAAGTATAGGTTTGCTATAAGGGAATTTATAACTTACAAGAAGTAAAACATGCCTAGGAAAAGTCTTAAAAATTCTTAAGAGGCCTGATATGATTTTGATGGTATTTTTAAAAATATTGCTAGAGTCCTTTATGAATTTTATGACACTACACTTGAGAAGTAATAGAAACTCCAGTTATACAGCACTCAGGTCCTATTAAGTAATATGTAATATGATTGGTTACCGAACATTTTTATTTCTGTGAACTTTGAAAATTTTTATGCCCATAGTCCTGAAAATGGTTAAATATAGTCCTTTCTATACAAGGTGTTTGAACCTTGAACATGAGTGCAGTCTCTATAAAGTAATACTCATTTTGCTTAACTGGTGCTTACAGACTCTTCTTTAGAAAAACAGCCAAAGGAGTATGAACAATGTATTTTTCCTTTGTCTTTTTTTTTTTTTTTTTTAAGATTTTATTTATTTATTTGACAGAGAGAGACACAGCAAGAGAGGGAACACAAGCAGGGGGAGTGGGAGAGGGAGAAGCAGGCTCCCTGCAGAGCAGGGAGCCCGATGCGGGACTCGATCCCAGGACCCTGGGATCATGATCTGAGCGGAAGGCAGACGCTTAACGACTGAGCCACCCAGGCGCCCCGGTTTTGGTTTCTAAGATCTAACATCCAAGGAGAGATCCATATTCCTAAACCGTGTTGGCTTTTATGATTTAAACTATAGGAAGATAAGCCAGGGCTGTTAGATAATGAGATAATTATTGATACAATCCTCTATGTGTCTTTTAAAATTCACTAAATGAAAATAAAACTCTAGGCAATTCATGCTTGTTGAGAATAATTTAGTTATGCCTTGAACTACAAATTACTGTCAACATCTCATTTAAATAGCATTCATCTTCCATAAATAATATACTTAAATATCTAATCACTTGCTAAATGATATTTGAATGTTTACTGAAGAGTAAGTCAGTTTGAATGACCTTTGCCTTTATACTACATTGTTTTAACTTTGATACATGCATATACACATGCTTTTCACTGAGAGATTTCTCTCCCCATTTATTCAATTTTACAAATCTGTTTGTGTGAAAGAATCATGATGTTATAATTCCTACTGATGGTAATACCATAGATATTAGAAAAGTGGAGCTTTGACTTTGAATATAATAAAAATAATCGTTTCTATAAATTTTAGTGTACTCTCTGCCAGCATGTAATAGACAATCCATAAAAAATATTTTGGTATATTTAAATTGTGCTTTGCTATGGCCAGATTTAATCATCCCGGTTGCCTTCTTCTTTGTAACTTCACTGTGAGCCCATACGTGTGGTGGTGGCTTGCTCTCTACAGCCAACCTCCAACTGGAGTTGGCCAACATTGTTTTTCACAGGGATGGCTGTATTAGTTTTCTTTTGCTGCCATACCAAATCACCACAGATTTAGTGGCTTAAAACAACATCCATTTGTTATCTCACAGTTCTGTGGGACAGAAATCTGGTTGCAGTATGGCTCAGCTGGGTTCTTTGCTTTCAGTCTCATGAGACTGATGAATCACGGTGTTGGGTGGGCTATGTTCCTTTCTGGGGATGGGTCCGCTTAAAAACTCATTCCTGCTCTTAGCTGAATTCAGTTCCTTACAATTGTAGGACAGAAGTCTCTGTTTCCTTGCTGGCTGTCAGCCCAGAGCCAGTCTTTGCTGCTGGAGTTTGTCAGCATTCTTTCAAATGCTTTCCGCATTCCGTGTTCTCCTCTCCACCCTCAGCAGTGATGGGTCAGGTCTCCCTCACACATCAAATCTCTCTGACTCTAGCTAGACAAAGTTCCCTGTCTTTAAGAGCTTGTATTATTAGATTTGGCTCACCTGTATAATACAGGCTGATGTCTCTATTTTAAAGTTTGTAACCTTAACCACATCTGCAAAATCCCCTTTGCCATGTGACATATTCACAGGTTCCAGGGATTAGGGTTTTTGGACATCCATTGAATGTCATTCTGCCTACTAGAATGGCAATAAAAACGAACTAAAGAACCAAGTCAAATTCTCTTCAGTGTCTCCCTCACTAGCCAGGTGTATGATCTTGATCAGTTTGCTTATGGGTATGTTGGCCATGAACTCTTAAAAGTCCCTTCTAGCTGTTGATATCATGAAAGCAAGAACCTATCTCTCCACTTGCCTTCTTTCTTTCTTTATTCTTCTTTTCTGCCTCATATCATTTAATTTTTGCTCAGACCTTTTTATTTTCTCTATTATATTTGTTTTCACTTTTCTTTGCCTTTTTTTTTTTTTTCTTCACTGTTTGCATGCAATTCAAGGGTCTCTTGATTGGTATAAAAGTTTTGTTTTTCTTATCTCATTTAATTATAATATTTAACCTGAGTGGATGTGAGGCTATTTATAGCTTTTATTCCAGTTAATGTATTGTTGTTTTTGTTCTTTGATTTTTTGAGAGAGAGAGCACAAATGAGAGCTTAGGGAGGGTAGGGGCAGAGGGAAAGGGAGAGAGAAACTCAAGCAGACTCCATGCTGAGTGCAGAGCCTGATGTGAAGCTCGATCTCATGACGCTGAGATCACTACCTGAGCTGAAACCAAGAGTCAGACGCTTAACCGACTGTAGCACCCAGATGCCCCTTTTCTACGTTTTACTACAGGATATTAAGGTGTTTGATTGTAGCTTGCTACTCTAACCACCCTCGCCCCAGAGTTGTGTAATAGAATATTACACCTTCCTAATATCTGAAAAATTTTGAGTTCTGCAACAATCTGATCTCAGTCATTACAGATAATGGCAGTTTATTGGATGTTGTAGTCCTACATTCCTATAGTATGCCACATGGTTTTATGACTTTCTTTCCCTCTTCAGGATGCAAGGTGTCAAATATTTGTTTAAAGTAAAACTGAATCATATTTTACTCTTCAGTTTAAGGTATTTTTGAAAATTGCCCACCCATTGTGCTGATAATACATATCGCCTTTGAGAAGTGGCGTCACAGAGCCAGGCCAAAGAAATACTCCAAGAATCTGTTGTCAAAACTATTGAGACGCAAAATGTGCATTAACCACAGAGGGAGGAGACCTCTATCTTTCAGGGATATGCTTGGTTTTCCGTTAACACAAAATTCTGGGCATTGTTCCAGAATTTAAATTTACAGTGTTGCTATCAACACATGAATCTGAAAGTTGGAAGACTGTGCTAATCATGGTAGATTCCCATAAGATGCACTGGACCTGTCCTATGCTAGATACAAATTATGCTGGGAAAATTTACTGTGTATATCTAGCAGCCTTGCTAATTTACTAATTTAATTTATGATGCTAAACATAATGCTTTTTTTAGCTTATTCTTTTGTATTTAGCTACTGCTAACATTTCATCAACTTAATTTCTTGATTTTTAAAAGGCTAAAGAAAGCTCATTCAAAAATCTATGGCTGACTTTTAGATTGTTAACTTGCAGAAAAGTAATTGCATTTATTTTCTGGCAGTGTTACACGATTAATATTTAAACCAAGAATCTTGTATGTTGGAGCTGTTGACCTAGAGTTAAATTTCTCCCAGAGTAAGGGGCCACTGTTTTGTGAAAATTCCCTGCCCTCACCCTATCCCTTCTGGAGTTTTATCAGATAAGCTTCAGGTTAGTTATGTTAGCAATAAGCCTTGGGCTCTTGTATTTCTATGAGGAGTTATTAGGATCTGGCCCTGAGAATGTTGCTTGGGTACTGTGAGCTGTAAGCTAAAAGAATGAAAACGGACTATGAACTTGTAGCTGTTCCTTAATTATGATTCTCCATGATTGCTGTGCTTTACTTACGGTTCTCCCTGTACTCCCCTGAAAGTACCAAGGAAGGGAATAGTGGTGTGGTTGCTACTGTTACTACTTCTCCCATAATCTCATTGATTTCTGGACTGAAATAACCTTATTCAGATATCCGAGTACTCCTTTAAATGATACCTTCTGTGGCAAATGAGTATTGTCTAAAACATGACTAGTCATAAAGTTCTATAACAGCATTGCAAATAATTTGGTATTTTGATTTTCCTTTTCTTCCCTGATTTTTCTCTTCCATAGAAAGTAAATAGTAGGTAAAATGAAGAAATAAATATATAGTTTTTTACTTGTCCAGAACATCTTTGCTTCTTTTGGGTACAGAACATTTATGGATTGAAATGTTACTCTATTCTCTTACCTGTCATGAGTCACCTATTAGTATTTTTTATCACCTATTAGTATTTCAAAGTCCATTGAATCAAAATTATCTAATTCCTTAAAAAATGTTTATTTTTTCACACTCTATTTATTCAAGCTTGAATTTGTTTTCTGATGATAAAAGTAGCACTTCCTTGTTTTTGTCCAAAAAATTCTATCTTTCACGCTTCAAGATGAGTTTGCGGCACAGGTGAAAAGTATAGCTTTGGTGTTCTATAATTTGAGTAATCAGGTTACTAGATAATTTGTAGCCTTTTTTTTTTTTTAAAGATTTTATTTATTTATTTGGCAGAGAGGCACAGCGAGAGAGGGAACACAAGCAGGGGGAGTGGGGGAGGGAGAAGCAGACTCCCCGCTGAGCAGGGAGCCCGATGCGGGGCTCGACCCCAGGACCCTGAGATCATGACCTGAGCCGAAGGCAGACACTTAATGACTGAGCCACCCACGCGCCCCTTTAGCCTGTTTTTAATGTAACATCATCATACTTCTGATCAGATACTTGTTCAGCTTTTGAGCATAAGGAACCACTGCCTCGACCAGTGGTTCTCATACTTTGGTCTGAGGACCCATGGAGGTCCCCCAAGTCTTTCTGAGGTCCACAAAAGCTTCCCTTTTGCAACTATTTATTTATGTGAGGTTAGATTATCTTTATATACTTCAACCAAAACAATATATCTCAATAGCATCTAGCTGGTTTTTATCAAGCCAGACAGTAAAAAGATTTACAAAAATGGAGAACAAAGCCACTCTTCTCACTAATTATTTTTGTTTTAGAAAATGTACTTATTTTTTCCACAAAAGATATGTATTTACTTTTAAACATGCCATGGGCATAATATTGTTATTTAAAATGCATTCACAAATATTTAAATGCTTCTCACTTTTAATTCTTATAGGTAAATGTTGATAGATACAACCCATAGAAATAAAACATCACTGTGGTCCTCAATAAATTTTAAGGGTTTACAAGCCCCCAAATTTGAGAAGGACCTGCCTTGTACACTTTTTATAAGGCCTCCTAAACCTGTATTTCCTTGAACTCTTTTCTTTGATTTCCAGCACCTGGATATACGGGGCTTTATAAATATTTTCTCTTTAGTGTCTGCTACTTTTATGTAGTTTTCTGATCTAAAAAAAGGTCAGAAAAGCAATGCTCTGTTTTCTGATAGATCTCCAGAAACATTTGACTGGTTTAGGGAGGGGCGGTCTGGGGAGGGGAATTTGCTGCAGAATATTGGGTCTGAAACTCTTGAAGTCAGCAATGTGTAAAGGAAAGGGAATATCAAAATTTTGCATACTCACTGCTCAACTTCACAAATCTCAACATTTTGCTATATTTGCTGTCTGACTGTCCTACTTCCTTCTTATTAGGACCCTTGTAATTACATTGGGTCCATCTGGATAATCTCCCCATCTCCAATCCTTAATCAAATCTGGAAAATCTCTTTTGCCGTGTAATGTAATATATTCACAGGTTTCAGGGATTAAGAGGTGGATATCATTGGGGAAGCCATTATTCTGCTTATCATGGGAATGCATATCTTTAACTTCACTAGGTGTTAACACCTAGTGTTGCTCTCTAGAATTGTCTTGCCAAGTTTTTCTTCCACTAGTAGTGCAAGAATTGGTCAACTTGTCAACACCTGGTATTATCAGACTGTAATATTTTTTATTATTTTTTGCTATAAAAGACTTTGTTTTCTTTATTGTTGGTAACGTGGACCATCTTTTCATTTGTGTATTGTCCTTTTGTATAATGATTCTTTTCTTGTAAGTCACTGTCATACAAGCATAGTTTGGATTATTTTGGCTAAGATCGTTTACTCACATTTCTTTGCACTCACATAGCCTTGTGCAACCTTTTTGCAGGTTATTTCTGTGACTGACACTTTACTAGCCAGAAGTACTTAGCATAATCTGCAAACTGTAAGACATTTATTAAGATGAAAAATAAATTTCCGATTCAGTGATAATTGAAAATAATCCAGAGATTTACCAGAAAACTATTTGTATATAATGCTATTCCTTGTAAGTGTATCCTTGGTGATTCAAAATGTATACATGTTCATAGACCCATTATGGTTATACACATGATTATGGCAAGGGCATTGCTGCCTATTGGTTTTATTCAGCAGGAATTCTTCCCATGCTGACTTAGCATGCTGTCTTGTATCCTTCATAGCCTGGGCATTTCCCATAGTCTCTTGCTTGATTTCCCTTCCTTTAGTATTATGTACTGTCTGCCCAATCTATATACAGTCCCAGAACCAGACCCATCTGTCCAAAGCATACCTGCAGATAAATCCCCCTGCAGATACTCCCAACAGATTTCATAACATTCCTTAATTCATGGACCTCTTTTAGAATTTAAAGACAGCTG
This sequence comes from Leptonychotes weddellii, assembly GCF_054177405.1. Taxonomy (NCBI): domain Eukaryota; kingdom Metazoa; phylum Chordata; class Mammalia; order Carnivora; family Phocidae; genus Leptonychotes; species Leptonychotes weddellii. The sequence continues at coordinate 122,918,223 of NC_138373.1, forward strand.
TAGAGCCTTCCCCAGTGTGTACACACACACACACACACACACACACGCACGCACGCACATTGTAATCATAGTCTCAGAGTGTTCAGAGACCACATCTATCATCTGTGTGTCCCCAGTTAAAACATCTGACTTGAAGGATAAAGATGGAACTGATTAGCCCACAATCCTATCAGGATGCCTTTTATACTCTGTTCCCCAGGTACTTATAGGATCCTGATAGCTATTTCTGGATGTCTGATGACCATATTAATAGCTAGAAGACTGTTTATGCCTTTGCCAAAAACTTTAGATAGCTTTCAGTGATTTTTTGTTTTGTTTGTTTTATCCTTCTTTGTTCTTAGTAGTTATTTATCAGTGTATCAGATTTGAATCATTTTCACGCCAGTGGCCTTGGACAATGGAAGACTATTTCTTTAATAACTTCTAAAAAAAAATTTTTTTTTTTTTTTTTTTTTTTAAAGATTTTATTTATTTATTTGACAGAGAGAGAGATAGCGAGAGCAGGAACACAAGCAGAGGGAGTGGGAGAGGGAGAAGCAGACTTCCCGGCGAGCAGGAAGCCCGATGTGGGGCTCGATCCCAGGACCCTGGGATCATGACCTGAGCCGAAGGCAGACGCTTAACGACTGAGCCACCCAGGCGCCCCTAAAAAAAAAAATTTTTTGAGATAATTATTATTATTGTCTTTTTCCCTCCTCCCCTCCCTCCCTTCTCCCTCCCTTCCTTCCCATTTCTTGATTTCTTTTAGTGTTTCACAAGTCCTAGGTTTTGGGTGCTGGGCAGTGGTAAAAGTGAGAGCCAGTATATTTTAGTGGTTATGAAGATGTGTTCTAAAGCCAGATGGACCATATGAATCAGCATCCTAACAGTTGCAAGTTTTAGAAAATGCATTGCAGATTGTTTTAATTAAGGGCCTTTTTTTTTTTTCTCTGCTGTAATCAGAAGAAGTCCAGCAATACGTTCTCCTTAGGTAGATTTGATCTCAACTCCAGAATATTTATCTGTAATTATCTGTGTCTTTATTTTTGAGTTGTCTTTTCTTTGGAATACTTGTAGGAAAATGGCTGGCCTAGTTCTAGGCCTCATACCCTATATCACTCCACCTGAAAATGTAGAAAATGTTCTTTCTTAACCCTAGAATGGGGGCCTTAGGATTTATTCTATTTGGAACAACTTAGGCCACATGCCAACCCCTGTGGTTAAGGAAATCTCATGTACTAGTTCGCTCATAAAGGGATTAGTGCTCATCAATAAAACAATTGTCTTTGAATAAATAAGTGAATTTGGCATATTTAGCACTGTCTGGAAAAGAATATTTGAAATCAAGCCCAGGGGCACAGATTACCAAGGCATCACACCTGGATGCATAACTGAAATAGCTTGATCAATCAAAAAATTAAATGAATAGTTTAAGATACTACACTTTCTTGGTAGAACCTCATCAGAAAAATGCCTACCTGAGATGGTTAGCACTGTCAAGAAATGTGAACAGTCTGAGATTTTACTCTAGCTGGCGAGCTAATAAGTTAGCCTGCCACAATTCATGTTTGCTGGCAAAAGGCACATGACTTCTGATTCAGATACAAAGGGTTTTCTTACAACCATAGCAGTCGAGTTTTCACACTTGTACTAGTCTTCTCAGCCCCTGTTCCCACAGGGCAATGCAAAGAGGGCCAGATGAGGTCTGCCCATGCAGTGGGTTGCATTATATAAAAGGAGTACCCAACCAAGATTAGGGAAACTGAATCTTTTATAATATCCTCTAAGCAAATCTGCCTGACCTTTGCCTTGGACAGAGTCATTATCTTTATTATACTGGACAGTAAACCTGCGTTTTGCTCCAGAGAGAGAGAGTGAGAGAGAGAGAGAGAGAGAGTGTGTTTGTCTTCTAAGGCTGTTCTCTACACAAGCATCCTTGAAAAGACGGTCTAGAACAAAAGCTGGTAGTGCCTCTGCTTGCAAGATGTATATAAATACGAGGGACCTGTGAAAATTGTTTCCCAATAATATCTATCCCACATTTCTGCTTCCTCTTGGCTTCTGGAGACTTGTCCCATAAGTATGCCACACCATGGGCTCTTCTACTCTGGCCAACAGAAGCTGCATCGAATCCGTTTAATTAATTCATTGCATAGAGTATTTAATTAAGACTACTATCAACAGAATTCCAAGCAGTGTGGTGAGGCCAACCTCATCTTCCAGGGGTCCAGCCATACTCTCCAGGGTCCCAAACCTAGCTAACTGAACAAATCCCAGAAAACATCAAGGTCAATGAAGGCCTGGTGGCTTTCTCTTTCAGTTTCTGTAGTGACCTTTCCACTTGGTTTAGCATTAATTCAGGCGTAGCGGGAGGTATTGGTGATTGTATGTACAGTGTCTCAGCCCAACAGGAGTAATTCTGGGGCGCCTCTGTCATCCGTAGCAGCTTCGGCCAGTGAGCTGACGCTGACCTGAGTGCTTTCCAGGGCCTCGTTGGTATCATTGATCACTTCAGTTCAAGTCAGAGATCCATTTCACAGCACTTTTTCTAATTAGATGGCTCCTGTTGTAGGAAAAACTGCCCACAGGGTGTGCATAAGTAACAAGTCAGTTATGCCTCTGGGTAGCTCCCCCAGGAAATAAGGGTAACCTTACTTTGTATGGATTTCAGCAGTTTTCTGATAGCTATGTGATCTGGTGGTATATTTCTAGGGGCAGTTTTAGGGTTGTTTAAAACCTTCTGTGTCTCCCCATATTTAACAGAATCTTTGAACCCCTATGTGATCTGGCCTTTGCCCACCTTACCAACTGCATCTTGTCCTAACTTTCCCCTCAATCTCTGCATTCTCTCATTCCCTTATGTTTGCTGTGCTTTCTCTTAATACATAGTCCTGCACAAGCTGGGCCCGCAGTATAAAATGCTGTTCCTGCCAGTCTCGGCCTAATCAGTTTCTGCTTACCCTTTGTCGTCTCTGACCTCTCCTATCCTCCTTATCCTATTGTACTAGATCTTGTGCCTTTGAGGTGGTAGGTATGTACTGCTTCACGGTACTTATCACAATTTCAGTTTGCAACTATTAGACTTGTTTCGTTAGTGTCTGTTCGTTGCCAAACTGTATGCTCTGTGATGGCTGGGAATGCATGTGTCATTGCTTATCTTTATGTTCCGCAATTTCCTAGTACGGTCTCTGGGAAGTAGTCAGTAGTCAGTAAATATCTATTAAATTAATTAATATTTTTATGTATTTAAAATTAAACGTTTGGAAAGGATGCTGGTGTCAAGGCCTTGGGCAGTAATCGTCCATGGATCAGACGTGGCTCTTCAGAGTTGGCTTTAGCTTGATTGACCAGGAAAGGAGATCCAGTTGTAAGACACCAAGTTGAATACAGGATGGTGTGATTAGCAAAGAAAGTGGCAATTAAGGTGAGCCAAAGAGACTTTTGCAGCACTTAGGGAAATACAGTTTGAGCCTGAAGAGTATAGCATTTGTTTCCTTGAACTTATCAACAGTCTACCAAATGGGCAGGCAACAATTAATCAGGAGGTGACTTAATGGGGCACCTGGGTGGCGCAGTTGGTTAAGCGTCTGACTCTTGGTTTCAGCCCAGGTAGTGATCTTAGGGTCGTGGGATTGAGCCTCGCGTCGGGCTTTGTGCTCAGTGAGGAGTCTGCTCGAGTTTCTCTCTCCTTCTCCCTCTGCCCTTCCCACTTGTGCCCTCTCTCTCTTTCTAAAAATAAATAAATATCTTTTTTTTTTTTAAAGATTTTATTTATTTGATAGAGAGAGACATAGTGAGAGAGGGAACACAAGCAGAGGGAGTGGGAGAGGGAGAAGCAGGCTTCCCGAGGAGCAGGGAGCCCGACGTGGGGCTCGATCCCAGGACCCTGGGATCATGACCTGAGCCGAAGGCAGACGCCTAACGACTGAGCCACCCAGGCGCCCCTATCTTTTTTTTTTTTTTTTTTTTTAAAAAGAGGTAACTTAATATGTAACTAAATCCCAGGCTACTTGAACTCTTAATGAAGAAGTCCTTCAAAGTCCTGTCCTGCCAAGGTACAGGAGATGGATGTCAGATGATCCTGTTCCTCAGCTGGTTCCTCCAGCAGTTCAGGGAAGGGAAGGCCTCAAGGTGGTGCTTAGAAGTTGGATCTGTTTGGTCAAATGAAGAATAGTGATCATGTTCACACGAAGCTGCCATTCCATTTATCTGGAAGTTCTTTTTATTTTACTTGCACTTTTTTTTTTTTATTGAGGTAGTTAATTATTAGGGAATTGATTAGGAGAGTGAAAACAGTCAAAATGTTGACTTTCAATTGTTTCTCCACTTTGCTCTAAGCTGCTTGAAGTCAGGCACTCTACTTCTTCTCTGTGTCTCCCTTACTTGGGGGTAGTGCCTAGGCTGTACCGAGTAGTGACTACCTGGAGTTTTGTTCTGTAGGCTCCAGAGAGAGATTGCCTAGTTTCGACCAAGCTGTGCTTCTTGCTGTGTAACCATGGAAGTTCACTGAATCTCGCTAGCTTTAGCTTCGTTGTGGAGATAATAAAGCATAGAGGATTCTTGGGAGAACTGAATGACATAACGTATAGGAAACACTTAGGAAGTGCCTGGCACATATTTAATGCTCGATGAACATTATCTTTCATTTTTAGGAACATAACATCACACTCTCCCTACATTTTGGTCAGAGTTTGAGAATCTTAAAATAAGTTCAAATATTAATAGCTATGTTAGTACAGGCAATTAGTGGTGATTGCAAGTTGAAAGGCTCACCTGGGCTGTTCTTCAAGTGGTGACTCAGGGATCCAGAATCCTCCTCTCGTATTTCTGTCTGTGCTCTAGTGCCTCCTTGGAAATCCAGCTGCATCCCCCTATCCAGCTGGCTTATGAGTGAAGAGCAAGAGTATGTTGGATCAAGCAGGCAGATTTAGGGGCCAAGTGTAGCAGTGATATAATTCTCTTCTACCCATGTTCTTATTGGCTAGAATTCGGTTACATGGCCTCATATAAATGCAAGAAGACTGGAGAATGTAGTCTTGTGTGCCTAGGAAATGCTCTGAGGAACTCCCTGTACGTCTGCAAGATTTTATTAATAATCACCAAATATCCATAATCAGCTTGAAATAATATCATTTTCACTGAATTTAATCTAGTTTTGTTGATGTTGCTCTTGTTGTTTTCATTCCATTTGTTTTCACAGATTGCCTGGTATGGCCATGTCCTGCCTATGGGTAGATTCAGTTTGACAGCTGGAAGAACAGTAGGAAAGATAGAAAAAACAGGGGACCCACCTCCAAACAGGCACCATGAAATTGTCGAAGCTGTTTTATGTCTTGGAAATTATAAGAACTGCAGAGATAGATCTTTATGATGTCTATTGATTTCTCATTAAATTCTGCTTTGATTTAATTGCACTTTTACATAGATCCCATTTCAGACGTTAATAAGCTCTAGCAGCTTCATATTTGACTTTGGGATTCTAGTTAATCTAAAACTTTATCTAGTAGGAATATATATATGGTATGTCTTATTCATTACCTATATGATATGCTTTTAGCAGTTGTTTTTCAAGAGACATCTCCATAGGTCGGATATTAATCTCCATTCCACCAAGTAGAGGTACCTAGTTCTTACATTAAGGCAACTGACCATGTTGGTTTGACATCCACTGGTTCTTTGACATTATTTTTAGTCATTCTTTATTCTTTGTATTCTTAATTCATTTGATGAAGAGGGTTTTGGATTCCCCAAGCTAAGAAACAGAAGTGGCTGAGTGTCCTCCTTATTGCTTTTAAACCTGAGGGATTATCAGATGCATTACAACTCCATAAAGCCCAAGGCAATTTAATAACCTGCACACTCCAAATCATAAGAACATATAAAACAACTAGGACAGTAACAGCTTAAGTAGGACATTTCCTTTCTAAACAGTGAGAAGTAGCAGCGTTAGACTGAGTCATAATGGAACTAAAGCTCTACACCTACACTTTGAACCTTGCAGTCCCTGAAACTATTTGTAGCAATTGGCTAGTTTACCTTTGAGTCTTATCAAGTGCTTTTCTTATATATCATCAAAAGTATATGTGATATATTGATGGTTAGAGTTATATCTGGGTAACTTAGATCTGGGTCATAAAGTCATGTTAATACTTCCGCCTCTTGGGACACATGCTTTTATTAATATCCCTTGTCGCAGGACTGCCGCTCTGGGAACACGAGGTACCCAAGAGATGGGTGCAAGCCTTAAGATTTCTCCTCCTCGATTTTAGAGGGCTCTAAAGTGAGATCATAGAACTGCAGTATGCCTGGTGACTATTCTTGTGTTAGGATTCATAATATTAGGATTAAAGGCTCACATGATTGAACACATTTCCCTCTAAGCCATATTCTTTCATATTTTCTGTCCCAAGAATTCCTAAAAAAAGGGGGGGGGAGGCTAAAGTTGAAGTTCAGGTATTGTGGTATTTTTATCCATGGTATCCAAGTAGTTCTTTATTCAGCTGTTTCTAGGAGCTGTTTCAACCAACTATGTGTAACTATGATCATCTTAAAGGAGTTTATTTGTCAGCATGAAAAGTACTCTTCAGGAAGATGTCAAGGGCATATTTTTATTGGTGGGACCTTTTCTGGACCTTGGCTGGAACCTGAGGATTCAGAAAGAATGGCAATGTTGTTTTTCTCTGATTTATTTTTTTCTCGACTGTTGCATTTTTGTGTTCTATGTGTGCTTAGCAGCTCTGTGCACAGTTTTATTGACTTCTAAACTAAGCAAATAGAACAAACTCTGGTGGTATAAAGTGCTAAGTGAGCGAGCCGCAGGGAGCACATTATACCAAGGCTCTTCACTCACTCGGCTCTGGCTGCCAATTTGCTTTCAAGTGCGATTCAGGAAGCTGGTTATGGTCTATCAAGCCCTAAATAATCTAGGCCTTGTTCGCCTCAGAAATTAGCTGCTGCTTTTTATACCATCACCACAATTAATCATGGCCCATCTTGCTCATGTCACATGTGGGAAGGATCTGTAAATATTTCATTTGATGAACTCTTCCTACAACCTGTCCCTTTTGCGGTAATGAGTGGTAGCATAGAGGAGTAGTTAGGAGTTGGACTTTTTGAGACTGGGCTCCTGCTCAGAATTCAGTTTTGCTACATAATAGCTGTGGGATGTTGATCAACATACTGTAACCAGTGCTACTGTTAATTTTAAGAGCAAACACACAACACTGTGTGTCCGATACCATTGTAAGTTTTATAAATATTAATTCTTGTAATTATCACTCACTCCCAACCCTATTCTGTAGGTTTTATTGTTTTCCCCAACATGCAGGTGAGGAAACAGAAAAAAATACTGAAACTCTGATTCTCAGATTCCCCAACTGGAAAATAAGAATAATAGCACTAATGTAATATAATGTGGTAAAGATTAAGTGAGATTTTGTATATAATAGTGTCTTTCACTAAGTATGTATGCAGTAAGTATTAGCTATTAATATTATGAGCACAGTTTTATTAGGGGTCTCCAGAGAAAAAGAACCAATAGGATATATTAAGATATATATGTACAATATAATTAGGATTTATTATAACTGATTAATATAAGTAAAATAAATGTGAATATATTATATATGAAGTAAATATATTTATTTAGTAAATTTAGTGTAAGGAATTGGCTCATGTGGTTATAGAGGCTGGGAAGTCCAAAATCTTCAGGGGTGGGCTGATAGTGTGGGAGAATCAGGGAGAGCCAGTGTTCCAATTCAGAGGTTGTCAGGCAGTAATAATCAATGTTGCAGATGAAGTTTGAAGGCAATTAGGTAGAGAATTCTGTCTTACCTGGAGGAGGGTCGGTCTACCATCTGTTCAGGCCTTAAACTGATTGGATGAAGCTTACCCATGTTATAAAGCAATCTGCTTTCCTGACTAAAATGTTAATCCCTTGTTAAGGTCTTCCCATTTAAATGTTAATCTCACCCAAGAACACCCTCATAGAAACACCCAGAAGAGCATTTGACCAAATACCTGGGCACCTCATGGCCCAATCAAGTTGACACTTAAAATTACCCACCATTACAGTAGTTTCTCTGATGTAATAATCAATATGATGAATATATTTTCCCCACTACATATAATATTCTCAAGACAGTGACCATGTCTAATGTACTTTTGATATTTTAAGGCTGTATTTTCACCCGCGATAACGTCATTAAAAGACTATGGATGCATGTGTATGTGTGTGTGTATTTTGTTTTGAATCTAAAATTGTCCATTTCATCCATGCAGACAAGGACATTATTATTATTTTTTTTCTACTTACTTGAGGGAAGGAGTATCTTTCTTAACTCCTGGATTCCTGGGAATACGTGGGTGTCCTTGAGGGATTGTGAGCAATGACTCTCTTTTGCTCTAGAGGTGAGTATTGTCAGGTGAGGATTTGCCTGTCATTAGCATGAGGGTTCTATGGCTGAGATCCAACAAAGCACTCTTGTATCAAAAATATACTTGACCAGGAGGTGGTTTTATAAGTTCACCTTGATATTTGGAAGAACTCAGTTGAAATGCACACTTTCAGTACTCTACTGCAGTTGAGTTCCTCTATTTTAGTTATTTTCTTAAAAAGGAGAGGAAATGATCCTTTCTGTTTGTCAAGCTCTTCATGCTTTATGATGCTCTTGTCCCTGGAATAGCATTTAGTTATTTCAAGGCCTTGAAATGGACCCTGGAAGATGTAATTTAACTGGCTTTGTATACAAACATGCAGCAACCATAATGAAATCGGTATTTTGTCTGGTTCTCTCTAATCACACAGTAACATGTATCTTTCTATGCAATTGGAGTAAATTAAAACAAAACACCATTTAATCAGAAGACCTTTGATAATTAATCATTTCCTATATTTACATTTTCCCCTCTAGACTTGTTTGCAAAACTCAGGCTTCCAAACATTGACTTTATCTCCATTTGGTTCATGGCTTTATAGTACCTTTTCAATGTTGAAGTGACTCTTTGACTTAATCTTTCATGTAATAACGGTTAATATTTTTACCCAAGCTGTTTTTGGACCTTCAGAACCACACTAATACTGAGATTGTGGGTTGTAAGACAAAAGTCAGCAACAGGGATGAAATATTGAAAATTTGACTCCATGTAGCAGGTTGAACCTCTGTATTAAAAAATAACAATAGGAGGGGCGCCTGGGTGGCTCAGTCGTTAAGCGTCTGCCTTCGTTCGGCTCAGGTCATGGTCTCAGGGTCCTGGGATTGAGCCCCGCATCGGGCTCCCTGCTCAGCGGGAAGCCTGCTTCTCCCTCTCCCACTCCTCCTGCTTGTGTTCCCTTTCTCGCTGTGTCTCTCTCTGTCAAATAAATAAATAAAATCTTAAAAAAAATAAAAATAAAAAAAATAAAAAACAACAATAGGATATGATGAGTGTCACTATCTTACATGGGGGAAGCCAGGGTAGAAAAACTATAAAGAGACACAGTAAAAATAAAACCCCACAAAATCTTAAACAAAGGGCTAGTAACCCTGCACTTCTGTCAGTCTCTATTTTATGCAAAACAAGTCTGCCTAATCGTCCTTAAAAATCCTTTCAGTAAAGAGCTGTAGGAAAGGAAAAGGACAAAAAGTTTCCCTCTAGTATATATAATGCCCAGTCTCTCTCTCTTAGGAGCAATATCGTGCCCTGTTGTGGTGTCTCTTTTCTGTGTGATTCATGTGTAAGGGCTCCCAATTGATTCCACTTTGTCAGTGGTCAGTAAGATTCCCAGTTCATTCTGCTTTGTTGTTGGTCAAAAAAAATATTGCTTTCTTCTTCTGAGACTGGCGAGATGCACATTTAGATACAGTGCCTGCTGACTCTTGAGACGATGCATCCAATACTTCTATATCTTGGCAGTCATTCTGGAAAGACAGTTTTTAGAGTTTATCAGTGGCTTATCATGACTCCTTGATGATGGGGACCCTCTGGTGTTCAGGTCCATAGTCTTGAGTGAGGACTAACCTACTTGGTTAAAAATGAGCAGGGAAGTGGGGAGGAGAAGAGCCAAAGGGTAGATAGAGTAGAACCTATCTCTCTTGATTTGGCTTTTTTTTTTTTTTTACAACAATGTCCAGATAGAGTGACCCTGCAAATAATTTATCAAGGTTGACTTCTGCTTTTGACCTCAGAAATCTTCCTGACAACCATCTCTAACAATCAACTTTGGGGAAAACTTAATAGTTTCTGCCCCATTATTTGTTGGATAAAGTCCCAGAACAATAATTTCCTAAACTGAAGTATGATTGGTACATATCATGATGAGAAGAAAAACAACATATTAACTATCGCCAAGGTGAGATTATTGTGGAGGTTTGGGATAGGGTAAACAAACACGGTGGCCCGTTTTGCATACTCCACCACGATAAAGAATGTCTGTGTGAAGTGATGGAGGTTCTCGACTGAGACTCGTGGCTCAAAGTACAGCAACTAGAGGCAGAAACCTCTCCCTGAAGATTCATGCTGCAAATGAACAAAACAGTTTCTATTGGTACCTACTCCCCCGTTAGGATAATTTTGGGAGAGAAGCTCTTCCAAAGGTCCCTGGGGCTCCTTTCTGCCTTAGGGCCTCTGAACTTAATATTCTCTTCCCTGGAAGCTGCTGACCCAGATCTTCTCTAGGCAGGTAGCTCTCTGCTGTGTGGAAATCAAATATTTACTTTTCAGACTCCTTTCCTTGCCCCAAACTAAAGCAGCCCTCTGTCTCACTCTTTCACTTCAGCTTTATGTTTTACATATCTTTATGTTAAAACATAGCAAAACATGTTTTAGCAGAATGCTGTCTCTCTTTGCTTGTGTATCTGTTGTCTATCATTCTCCATTCCACCACTAGAATGAAAGATCCAAGAGAAGGAGGGAGCTTGCCTTTCGAGTTGGTGCTGTATTACCTATGTATTTGTATCATCAGTGCTTTAAAAATATTTGGTGAATGCATTGTTGACACACACAGGAGAGAGCCACTTTAGAGTTTTCATTTGCAGCTTTTTTATTTTTAAGATTTTATTTTTAAGTAATCTCTATGCCCAGCATGGGGCTCGAACCCACAACCCCGAGATCAAGTTGCATGCTCCACCGACTGAGCGAGCCAGGCACCTCTCGTTTGCAGCTTTTTATGAGTAACATAAATATCACTAGCAACAACACTCTAACATATTTTGAGGGCAGTGGACTCTGTCTCAGCACAGTGCCTGACATATTTTCTTATGTCAACCTCAAAATAACCTTAAAATTTAGACACTGTCATTGTCCCTATTTTGTAGAAGCAATAACTGAGGTACAGAAAGGTTCTTAACATTTGGCAAAGCTCCTGTAGCTAGTAAGTGGCAAAGCTAGGCTCTGGTTAAGTCTTTGCAGTTAACTACCTATTTCAGGTCCCAAGGCATTTTTCTCTGGAACATGACACAGTTTATGAGCTTTGCTTTTATATGAATAATTAAGAATAGTTGATGCTTGGCAGTATGATGTGCTATGATAGTTTAGGAATTCCATTCTGAGTTATACTGAATGACAGAGTCTCTGAAGGTGGCTCTTTTTTCTCATAAAGACTCTACAGTCCACGTTCTTAACCTTTTGTAGACTGTGCAAATGGTAATTTTTATTGTTTGAGGCATATTATGAAGCAGATGTTTCCTATATTGTCTACTGGCAAAATTTTTCTGTTCACATATATCAATTGTTTGTACAAGAAGATGCTCCTTTCCTTTTCGGGCTTGTAGTAGTCTCATTGGTTAGAAGCTGCTTTTCAGTTGTTACCACAGTCAAATTTGGTTCAGTCAAGAGCTTTAGGAAGGGTTTTCCCGTGATCTTCATATATAACCAATCCAAAAGTAATATATTGTGTTGAAAATCCCTCAAATCTCAATGTCAAGACATTTGCCAGGTTTGTGTCAAAGGTAAATCATAGCACCCTAGTGTCCGTAAGAATGATACTGTGAAATGAAAAATGTACTTTTAGTTGACCTACTATAAAATCACTGCCCTAATCTGTGAAGCTAGGCTTGTAAAAGGGCTTAACATGGCAAGTATTTGATAGACTCTCAGAAAAATATCAAAGTAGTTAGCTATCCTGAGTCACCCTCCATAAACTTAAGGGTAGTGAAGATACTGCATTTCTTCATATTCTGTAATAAGCAGAATTCCAATTTGTGGAATGCAGGGGCAGGGTGGGAAATTCAAGCTCATGTAAAAATTGCATATGCTTTCCTTCTTCCGCAGTTGTGCAGAGCTCCAAGGTTATACACTCCAGTAAGACAATGATGTGGGCCCACTTGTCATTGGTGATTAGTGCAGTGGTAGTGATTCGAGGGATACCCACGTTTTTAAATGAGTTGTTTCCTTCTGGTCCTCTCTCTATTAGTTCAATACTGCAGTTTGGGCCCAGAGATCTTAAGCAAAGTTGAGAATCCAGGAGCCATAGTAACTAGGACCTCTCCTTTTGTGTCCCACACAGCAGTTCCCCTACTTGGCCCTGATACCTCCGTAATGGAGAACAAGATGCCAGTCCCCAGACCTCTGTCCCCATCCTAGGCTCAGGAAATCTTTCTTCCCTACCTCAGGTCTGCTCAAAATTACTTTCATTGGGCCAGTCCAAATCTCCAAAATAAGGAATTAAAGGGAAGACATACAATTTAGTATTTCAACAAATTATTTTTGTCACAGTAAACTGAGTACCTTTCAGAAAATGAATCCTAGGAAACAGTGTGACTTAGGTCCATTTACTTTATATAACAAAAGAACTATTTTGAAGAGAGAGTCTAGGTCAAGGTATACCCAGAATGGAGATTGTAGTAGATGTTTATCCCAAGCTGTTAAGAGCAGGGGTCAAGATGCTCTCTTGAGAAAATTCTGTTGACATAAGAGCCGTGTTCTCATCATGAGCAAAGTTATTATATTGGGTACCATTAAAATGCAAATAAACCAAGAAAAGCATGTTTCTTTTACCAGGAAGGCCTTTGTGGCTCCCATATACCTTTGGTCAATTCTCCTTTCCATGAATGAGACAACTAACAAGTTCAAATGGTTAACATTCCACAGTAATACTAAATCACAGAACTCAATGACACTTAAACCACAGAGCAGCTGGGTGGTGAGATGGGGGAAGAGCCCCACAGCACCCCTTCTGGTCTCCTCAGGAATAGCATTCCTTGGAGGAGCAGTTTCTTCCACTTGGAGGATTAAAAAGGCAAGTTGTAAGATATTTGACCATTATAATAAACACCAGCGGCTATAGACTAATATGAGACAGACCTAGAAAGAGGGCTTTTTATTGGCATTTATGTACAATTGATTAGAAAAATGTCTCCCCCCTTTTTATTACCATCATTCCAAATATTCTCAGATGTGTTTGGCATTTGGTTAAGAATTAGTATCGTTCACATTATTTACTTGTGACTGTTCTCTTGTCTTGCTTCTGCTGTTATTTAAGCCTTATTTCCAATTTCACTTTGAAAAGCGCATGATAATGGAATTAATTTTGCTTTGATCTGGGGCCTTCTCTGATGAGTGAATACTATAATTTACCCAATGCATGGACTTTGATATGTTTTTCTTGGTGAAGCTTACATAGGTATTACATGTCACAACTGGTGGGACTATAATAATTTTACTGTTCACTGAATGTCAAATTAAAAATGTATATGAGATAGCTAAGGATCCTATCCCATTAATTATTCTCTTAGGATTTCTGAAATTCTGTGTTAATGAGCCTGTAACATTCTGAAGACCAAATGCCTGAATGTATTAAAAGGGAGACTGAGAAAACCTGCAGCCTGAAAAATGCACATGAGGGAGAATAAGTTAAAAATAAATGTGCTATCATTTGACTTTTTTTTTTTAAATGAGGACATTGGTCACTTTTGGAGATGAAGATCATTCTTGCTATCAGTAAGCATCACTGTGTGTCAGTGCTTGTAGTCATGTGCATTGCTGTAGCCTTCCTGTAAAAACAAATTTCTCCTCTTCATTGGAATTCAGTGCATGGTACTGGCGAATGAATGAATGAGTGCGCCAGTAGGTTTTTTATTCTGTTGTTCTCCTTTTAAAACTGGGACAAGTTATTTACTTCTCTGAGCCACTTTTTCCTCATTTGTTAAAAAAAAAAAAGAAAGAAAATGATTCCTACTTCCTAATGGTTGAAGCCTCAATAGGTTGATTTACATATAATTGTTACATATATTCCGAAGTGTTTTTGCAATATTGGTTTTTTTTTTTTTTTTTTTTTACCTTCTCATTTGTGTTTGAATACTGTTGAAACTTTCCAGCAGTCCATGGCCATTCTGATTCAAGCGAAGGAGCTTGTGCTTTGGAGTGTATGTTTGTGCTCTGTGTTGTTATTCCTCTAGTTCATGGAAGGACAATCTGATAATTGCTTTTTCTGTTTTTGTATAGGAATCGTTTATTGGGAAGTGTAGCTTTAACAGTTTATTTTGGGAGATGTCATAAGAATCCCAAAGACGTTATGGAAAGTTTGAGCTCTGTAGTCATGGTGATAAGATTTTGATGTAAGCAGCCAGGTGGCCCCATATGGCAAAGGACCTAGTCTAAATGAAAGCTTTATTTTTGAAACTGTAAAGAATCTTCATTTTTAATCTTTCATTCATTTTCTCATGTGAGTCCCCAAAAGCTTTACTCAGAAATTTTAAGATGGTTACACTTGGCTGGATTTCTAAATTATACAGAATTATGATCTGTGGCTTTATTCTGAGAATAAATATTGCAAAGGAGTTACATGATGTAAGCCTGTATTTACTGTTGGAGGAGCAATGAAGATTTTCTTTTATCTTATTTTATTTTTATGAACTCTGAAAACTAAGTAAATGCTAAAGAATGGTGGAAAAGTTACATGGGCCAAACGTGATGAGGAGCACAGGGTAAAGGCTGACAGAATCTCAGATATCTGTGATTTTTTTTAATGAGTCTTTAAATGAGACATTAAAGAATTAGACATTAAAGACATTTAAACTTGAGACACTTTTTGCATAATCTAAATTACTTGGAAAGAGGAGCTAGCACTTAGAGTTCTTTTATATTTTGAATACCCAATAGAGAGTACATTCTGCAGATGTACAAGCATGGACTGCCTTACAATGACCTGAGGTTACATTTGTAGCTTCATTCTTGCCTCTCTGGCATCCCTATCCCCTCCCCTCTTTCAGCTTCTGTTGCATTGTATGCCACTTGGCCCTCCATCTGAAACTTTATCTTAACCAGAATATACCTGTGGTTGCCACGCAGTTTCTTTTCTTCCATTTCTTAAAATATGTTTGAAAAAGTTTCCATGTTCTTACCTGCCACTGAAACTGTGCATCTATTTGAAAGCGGATTCTCTGTGAAACTACCGAAGCCTCAACATCAGGACCCCTCATTTGTATGAGCCTTTTCCTAGGCCTTTATAAGGGGCTTGTGCAGTTTTGTGTTCATAATATTTTTCTTTCAAAGAGGACTCTAAAATTGGTTAATGTTTATGTCCCACAAAATCTGAATATGCCCCAAGTTCTGTTGCCAAATACTACTGAAATGTTGTTGCTAAAATGATCAGTAACTACAGCATTTAAGGTTTTGCCTAACCGGACTTCCTTGTACATTACACTCTTAATCTCTTTTCCATGAAAAGCTTTTCACTTTGGTTCATATTTTTTGCGGTTACTGTAGTTTTTTTAAAGTTCCTCCTCATCTGAGTTGTAGGCTGTTTTCTTATCTCTACTGGCATTATCCAGGGCTCCAGTTCTAGTCCTCCCTTCTTATTCAGTTAACACTCTCCATGTAACACACACATTTTCAGGTTTTCAACCACCCCCGTTCTGCAGTGCACAATACAGTAGCCGCTAGTCACATATGGCTACTTAGCAGTTGAAATATAACTAGTGCCATATGCTGAAAAAATATTTTGGATACGTTGGTAAAATAAAATATAACTTTATTTGTTATCAATATGTTATAACTTTAAAAAATGTAGCTAGTAGAAAATTTTAAATTTCATATCTGAAATGCATCATATTTCTATTTGAGAGCACAAGAAGATGCTGATGGCTGCCAAATCTCTGTCTCCAGTCCAGACCCCTCACTGGAAATTCAAGCATGAAAGTCCTGCTGGAAATCCTTCTGGGCATCTTACGAGGCCTCAGACTGAACCCATCACCTTCTTAGTCAAATGCTCCTGTTTTCTTTATGTCAGTTGGAGGAATGCACTGCCTAGTAATTTGTCCAAACTAGAGACCTCATATCATACTTGATTCCACCTTCTTGCTCATGCCCATAACAAATCAATCACAAATCTTAGTCAATTAGATCTCATAATTACATTTCAAATGTATCCTTTTAATCCTCACTGCATCTAACCTGGTTTGAGCACTCCTCTATTTTTTACGTGAACTATTGTAACAATCTTCCAAGTATTTTTCTCATTGGGTGCCTCTCAAATATATTCTCTGGGGACTGACGGTTTGTATAGGAGGAGAAATATAGGCAGATGATTGAAAAAAACCAAAAACAGAGGCTTACTGGGAGGAGTTGCCATAACTTTATGAGTGGAGAAGTGCACAATTCTAATATAAAGCAGGTGCTTTATATATGTGGAGTGGATTGCTGTATAAAACCATTAATCTCTAGCCTCAAATTGTCAATGCAATCAGAAGATATGCATGTTTCTCAAATTTCAGTAAAATGACTCTGATTGCATTTTCCTTAGAATATAACTTACAAACGTTTTTCCCAAGACTTTGCTCTTCACTCTGGCATGCTCATACAACCACTTTTAATACCTTTCCCTTGCTACTCTTCTATGATATCTGCTTTGGTGGCTGTTTTAGATTGTAAGTGCCTAGAATAAAGAAAGTGAATTGCTGAAACAAGATGGTGCATGTTGGAAATTAGTAACTTTATTTTAATTATGATAATATCCTATTACTATTTATTAAGGCAAACTCTAAGGAAAGTGAACATTAATTTTCAAATAGTAGAAGGTTCTTGGTGAGAAAAATTGAATAACAAACTAACCAAGTATCTTCTAACTGTTAATTTTTACATTAACGTTCTCCTCTTTTTTTTTTTTTTTTTTTGGCAGTGGGTGAGTTCATCAATACCTTCACTGATATTTTTTTCCTTAGGATCTTTACGTTTTAATTAGTAAAATTGGTGCCTGGCACCTAGTGATTCAAACTTCTTTGAGGTAGAAATACATCAATTCTACACTGTCTTTACCTGACTCAGAGAAGAAGGATTGCTTTAGTCACAGAAGATGCTTAGCATTGTAAAAACATAAAAGAAGGAGCCGTTATCTTTAGATGTGGAAATAAATGATCGTTGTTATATATCATGAATGCAGTGGTACATGGTTGTAATCATGCTTCGTCTTCTGAAGGTATAAAGGGTCTCTGTTCTCCAGTGATAACCCTCTACTTTGGTGTTATCCATTTCAATTTAAAATTTGTATCAAATATGCATTCAATTATTTAGATTTCAATACAACTTAATAAGTATTCTTATTAACGTTCTCTGTCGTGAACCCTTCAATTTTACTTCTGTGCTAAACCAGGCTTGCCGGGATGATTACATTAATAATACATCTCTATCCAAAATTGAAGTGCCGGGTAGAGAACATGCTAATGGGTTTCATTGATTTCAACTTGGAAATGGGTGCAGGCAATCAGAAAGCAGGTGCAAACCTGACTAGCAGTGAACTACTGGGAGAATATTGAGCCAGGATCAGTGGCAAGATTCATAGCTGTGATTTGAGTTAGAAAAGTGTTAAACATAATGAAGTTAAAATGATTAAAGCCTTCTGAGAGAAATGTGAATGCTTCATTATGCCTTTCAGATGGTGGCTTTGAGTGATAAGAGTTCTAAATTCTGTCTTAGTAATTTTATTAGTTTTTTTCTATTTTTTGCCTGGGGTTAGATGTATCTAGATTCACTCTTACTTTAGTTTTCTAAAAACTTCGAAGATGAGGTTAAGGACACAGCTCAAAACATTCAAACATCATACTACCCATGTACTTTAAAATTAATTTGGATTTGATTTCAACATTTGTAAAAGTGCTGTCTCATTAAGGCTAATTCTGTACTTGAGTATGGACTCCTTTATATTTATTCCTTTATTTCTGGTCCTCAAATTTTGAAAGATAATGTACATAAAAAGTGATTTTAGAGTTAGTTGGCGGGAAGGATTCCTTAAAATGCAAGGTGGAAACAGTAGTCATATTCCTAATTTTTCTTTTGTTTTCCTCCATCTTAGGTTATCTTTTTTTGAAGTATGCCCCTTCCTCTTGATAGACATACTTTCAGACACTGTACTTCTATATGGTTTTGCACAGGTAATCATTGAAATGGTTATCATTAGAAACCTTCAATAACATAGAAATTGACTCATTCCCTGGAAATTTAAGAGGTCCGTTTGGTTTCTTCAAACAGCTTATGATAGGTGACGGAAGGAATAGGTAATAAGGATTAGGCCTCTGTGTTCTGTCCTGGGACTAGCACCTATGACTAAGGGGCTGCTCCACAGGGCATGGTCTTTGTAATTTGGAGCACATGCTGGGAATTCAGGCTGCCTGAGAATTAGTCCCTGCTCCACCGACTTGCAGGCTTTGTGACTTCGTGTCTCACTTAAGAAATGGGGCTGATACTGATACCTACCTATGGACTTGTTGTGAGAATTAAATGAGTCTATTCACTTAAATCTGTCAGAGCAATGCCTGACACATGGTAAGTACCCTATAAATGTGTGGTAGTAGTTGTTGCTGATGTTATTGCTGTATTATTATAATAATTATTACAAAATCCCTGTACCTCCTTTCCCAAAAGTGTCCTTATAGCAAGTGCTGTTCCGTCCTGACACCATTCCCACCGTCACTCATTCCAGCTCTCTTTCTTTTGCATTCCTGCTGAAATACTATACTATACTACATCTAGATTTCTTTACATTCCTGAGAAATTTGAATTTGACACGATCTACCAAATCCTTAAGAGTGGGTGTTGATAATGCCAGGTAATGCGTTTTATTCGCTTTATTGAATGAGAAGACTGCTTTGAGCAAGGACCAAATCTACCCCGATGACTGCTTGTTAATCTGGTAATGTTGGGAGAATGTAAAAAGAATAATTTGGTCACATATAGGATTCTTAGTCCTGAGGCTGCCTTCCTAAATCTTCTCAGCTATTATTTTACTGGTATAATTTTAACTTCTGGTTTTTTATGTATCTAAAGAATAGGAAAGATCTTTCTGGTTGCTCATGCCACTTAAAATGTATGTGTTTTTTTTCTTTTTTTTTTATTAATTTTATTTTATTATGTTAGTCACCATACAGTACATCATTAGTTTTTGATGTAGTGTTCCATGATTCATTGTTTGCGTATAACACTCAGTGTTCCATTCAATACGTGCCCTCGTTAATACCCATCACCACGCTAACCCATCACCCCACCCCCTTCCCCTCTAGAACCCTCAGTTTGTTTCTCAGAGTCCATAGCCTCTCATGGTTCATCTCCCCCTCCGATTCCCCCCCTTCATTTTTCCCTTCCTACTATCTTTTTTTTTTTTTTAACATATAATGTATTATTTGTTTCAGAGGTACAGGTCTGTGATTCATCAGTGTTACACAATTCACAGCGCTCACCCTAGCAAAGTGTATGTGGTTTTAATCAGGTAACTTAACCTCTCTAAGGCTGCTTTCTAATTTAAATAAGGATAAAAATAGTATCTACTTTATAGGATTGTAGCTAGGATTTACTGATTCAGTGAATATGATGCCCCTAATACATATGTGATCCTAATAAGTTGTTTCTCATCTTTATTAACCTAGAAAGAAACATCCTTCATAGTTAGATTCTTGGCGAGATTCTGACAAGTCCTTCAGGCTACAGCTCTGCTTCTGACTGTAGTGCTTGGTGAAAGGAAATCCACTGAGGCCAGCCCCAGGCTGAATTTTGTGGACCACACCTTCTTCTGTTCTGCCACCTATCTATGGCCGAGAATGGTCCCTATCACTTCTGCTTTCTTCACACTCGATGATGAATATTAATTTGTTAATCTCTCCGACTGTAAGCAATGGTCTTGGTGGGCCAGTGCTCGATCTTGGCTTTCTTCAAAAGAGGGATTTTAATACGTAATAACTAGAGCAAGAAAAATGTGAAGAGTAATCCTCAATGAAGAGGTAAAAGGTAAGCATGATATGTGGTTGCCAGTATTTTTATTTGTCCCACAACAAAAAAATAGAGAAGCACATTCTCACAGATCCTCATTCTTGATTAACGTCCAGTGAAAGCCTAAAGCCATCCTGGTAAAACTTTTTATGTGGTTCTCCTCCCACTGAAAACTAAATAAAAATGAAGAAATTTAGGCCCATTTCCCTGTGTAAAACTTTCACTATAGCAAGGGCAAACCCAGAAATTCAGCCATTAGTTCATCGTACTCAAATTATTCCCTGGTGAATTCTGTCTTCTGTACGGGAAACTTCTTAGTGTCATTATTAAGCATCTTAAGAAACCCTGTATTGTTGTTACTTAATTCACTTGATCATAATGGTCATCGGAGAGTTTGTGAGGTGTAAATGACAGGTGAAATTATCAGTGGCTAAACTGCCAATACCTATTCTGTGGCTTTTGATTATATAATAATTTCTCCAATTTTTCATTTTAATTTCTAAAGGCAAGGGTCACAAGAACACATTTTCCTTGAATGAATAAGCACTAGGGAGATAATTTGAGGCCACTGCATTAAACAGTAATTGTCCTTTTTTTTTTTTTTTTTTTTTTTACCAGTGCAGAGAACCCAAGAAGCTCTGGGAAATAATGGTTTTCATTTTGTTACGGATATCTGAAGAAAAAGAAAAGCTTAGAGAGGGTTGTCACATATTTCTTTAGCTACATTTGGGAAAGAAATTCAACTGGGTCAACTATGGATATATATACACATCAAAATTATTGTTCCTCTTTTATCGATTAGGTATTTGTAGACATATTCTTAATTTTGTAATACCACAATAGATTAAATGAAATTGAGGAGAATACCTTAGTAAATCTATTAGAAAAAAGATTTATTACATGACTATATACATATTTATAATTTTACTCTTCTTGCCATGAGTGTGTGTATGTGTGTGTGCACGTGTGTGTGTGTGTGTGTATTTGTGCTATCTCAATCACTTTGTTTTAGATTCCCCTCAACCACAATTCACTTGAGGGAGAATCTGTTTTTTATTGATACTAGACTATATTTTTCTATTTCTGTGACCTCAGTGGTGTTTGTCGTATATCTAGAAGGTATCATATGCTAGATTTGTTTTCCTTTCAGATCATTAAATTAGAAATATGAAACAACAGACCCAAAGCTGATTTGCCAGTGAGCCAATCATTTGTACAGGAAACAGATATTACAAAATTGACTTGATGAATTTTCCACCCTCCCGTTTCTCACCCATCTATCTTCAATTAAGAGTATATTTTGGGATATTTTTTCATCCCATTGTCTAGGGGGAAAGGAACCAGTGAGAATCTATAGCACAATTAATTCATAGTTTTCAATAAACACTAATTGAAGAAAAATCCAGGATTCCGTACTTTGGCATTTATAATTCATTCATTCTTTCATTGACTCAACAAAAAATTACTCAATACCTGTGTGTCATGTAGGTATAACATAGATAAAATCATGTTTATGGAGTGTGGCTACTTGAAACGCTTTTTAGTATGTCCATTCTAGATTTAATTTGTGTACAACACAGCAAACATACTTTCAGGCATATTCTGATATATAAAAAATACAGGAGTTAAAATGTAGAAACACACATAGAATATAGAAAAATAGAGAATTCATATGTATAGTAACAAGTAATATGGTACTCACATTTTCTTTTTCAACAAATTTTTAATATGTACATATAGGATATTGTTGCTACACAAATTTCACATTTATAGGCTTCAAAAATGGAGTAACTTATTATATACTTTTATTTTTCTCTGTCATGTTTTTATTTATCTTGCAGTGTCAGGAGTTTTTCGTTGTTGCTTTTATTTCAAATCCTTTAGTATGAGTATGTGTCTCTTGACAACTGCTCTTTCATTCCTGAGTACACAGATGTAGATCCTATGCAGACTCTCGCAGTTACTTCAAAATGGATATAGTGAAGATAGGAGATGATGTGTGAAATGCTGCAGCAGTTATTGATTGCCCTGCCACACGAACAGGAATAAACCGAATTACTGCTATTATGTAGGCCTTTTATAATTATGGGCAAAGGCCAAGGTTAAGCTGGAAAGTGAATTGCTTCAGAATGCTATATGACATATGGATTTTTCAGAAAGGATGGAGACTGAAGGCTTGGAGAGATTGTGAACTTTGCCCTGTTACACGGAACACGCTTGTTTGACCAAGATTAAAAATCGGTTAAAACAGGCAGACATACCTCCTTGTTAAATGCTATCCTTTGAATTGTAAACAAGGTGGTTGAAAATCATTATCTAAAAAAAAAAAAATCACATAGTGGGTGATCAATACACTTTACTGACAAAAGTTTGTGAACTGACATAAGTTGACCAACTTTAAGATACACCAAACAAAATACTAGGAAAATTATATTTCATCTACTTAGGTCCATAGCAGTTGAAATTCTGGCTTGCATCCTTCTAAATAACAAATAAAAAAATTTCCAGTTTTCTGCTTTGAAGTTTCCTCAGAATTCTTTTAAGTTCTCAGGGACCTGAATTCTTCATATATAAACACTGCATGCATTTGCTTGCAAGCAAATAAAATCTTGAGTTTGTATGTGATTATACAATATCTGAGATGATATTCAAGTCCTTGCTTTTAGTCATCAAAATGTTAAAGTCAGTCAAATATTTTTCTTTTGTTTTTCTGTAAATCAATACTGTTTGTTTTTTTTTTCACATTTTAGTCAAATGCTTTGGAGCAATATAGAGATAACCTTGTTGACTCTGGTTCTAGCAGTGACATTTAAGATGGAAAACTTGATAGGCAATAATTTATACTATTTTTTTTAAAGGAAATCGTTATGATCTGTAGTTATGGTCCATCCCACAAATGTCACCGTTCTATTGCATTCTTCTTTGAAATTTAGTCTTAGTATTTTATATTTGAATATCTTACCTCATACATGGTGATGAACCTCTTCAGGGCAGGGATCATAGAAAATCCCCAAGAATTACCAGCTTTTCTGAGGCCAGTGCTGAATAACACAAACTGTGTCATGCTGAGAGGAAATAAGAGAGGGAATGAGAGGATGAATACTAAGTCCAACGGTGTTTTAAAAGGTCATATGCCCAGGATTGAAGGGGCCGTGGGAGTAGGAATATTCCAGTCTTATAGTGGTGGACAGTAGTGGCAGGCGCAGTGATGGGAGAAAAGATGACCTAGATCAGAAAAGCAGAAGGGGCAGCATTAATGGTAGTGATGGAGGAGGAAGGAGACAAGGCAGGGAGTAATAGCGGTTTTTCACATCCATATATCGGAAATGCACAGTCAGGTATGTACAGCCTGTAGGTAAAAGATGATGACAATCCAGTCCTGCAGGATTAGGTGTATAATGAGTAACTATTGATTTACATGATCTAGACCAGCATGTCCAGGAGAAATAGAATACAAGCTTCATATCTAATTTAAAATTTTCTAGTACTGGGGCGCCTGGGTGGCTCAGTCATTTAAGCGTCTGCCTTCGGCTCAGGTCATGATCCCAGGGTCCTGGGATTGAGCCCCGCATTGGGCTCCCTGCTCAGTGGGAAGCCTGTTTCTCCCTCTGCCTCTGCTCTTCACCACCCCCCCAACCCTGCTTGTGCTTGCTCACACTCTCTCGTGCTCTCCTTCTTTCAAATAAATAAAATCTTAAAAAAATTTTTTTTCTAGTAGGTACATCTTAAAAGCAAAAAGAAACAGAGGAAACAGTTTTAGCCCTATAATTTACTTTACCCAGTATTTCCAAAATATCATTTCATCAGGTAATCAAATGAAAATTACTGAACTACTTTATATATTTTTTGGTAATAAGTTTTAAAAATCTGGTCATTTAACAATGTACATCTCCATTTAGACTAGTTGAATTTCTAGTGATCAGTATCTCTACATGGCTAGTAGTGATTTTATTGGACAGTGAAGGTATGTGTTGTTGTTGTTTTTAATAAAAAGTGTTCTTTCCTATCTTCTAAAAATGGAAGTGTATATGGTTTCTGGGTATTTCTCACATTTGTATGTTGCCATTTAAAATCTTAGAAGGATTTCTTCATGTATAGTACGGAAGGCTGTTTAGAAATTTTAACAAAATAGTCCCAGTGTTATTGAGGTCATACTGTGTCCTTGGGGTCTTACCCTGGCCATGAATAATTAGGAGCTCTGAGGAATCCCTGAAATTATAGCTGAAATTCTTTGTGTGGATGTATGATGATGTATACATGCACACGTTCCCATATGGCTCTCTGGGAGGAAAGTCTATACCTTTTGACACTCCCACCACCCCACCAAAAAGAGGTTAAGAACTTTTGCCAGTGTTTATTTTCTTTAGGTAAAGAGACCAAATATTAAATTAAAATGAAGTTGGTGAAATGAAAATCAGGACTGTAGTTAAAATTGGCTAGAAAGCCTGCCATGATTACTCATATACACATTATAATAAATACCTAATTAGGAATCTGTGGGTCTGATGGACAGAATGAATTAAATGAGATTCTACAATATTGTATTCATTATCAAAATTTGACAAGTAATTGTTTAATCCTTTACAGTTTTTAATGAGGTATTTACATAACTTGCAAATGACACATTAATTAACATGACTTGTCTGAGGGCTCCACAGTTTTGTTCTTTAATGGCATATTTCTGGCAAGGCTACCTATTCAGAGTGTGATGAAAATAACTTCAGCTCATCCAGGATGCTTCATTTCTGGTTTAGCGTATGCTGTATGCTTTCAATCTAACTTTCCTGTGGGAGAACAATTTTAATTCTCTAGTTCTATGATCTATGTTCTAAAATCTATTATTTTGTTTTCAAAGGGATATTTTGTTGATTTAAAGAAATCAGAATTACAGTAGAGTCCCACCTTGATGGAATTTGGGGTGATGAGAAGTCTATTTCATTATTTGTGTGTAACAGGTGTCAGGTGTTAAAGCCTTTTCCCTCTTACTTCCCTTTTCCTTTTCTAAATAATTCCCCATTTATAAGTGCATTTGAATTGCAGAGACTGGAAAACATTTTTAGCAATCTATAATTATTAATTGATGACCTTTATATCACACAAGCTCCCTAGTGACTTGGCTAGAGACAACTATAATAAAGCCTGGCATTAACATAAATTAATCATGAAAGAAAATAGGAGATATGTGAAAAGCTGAAAATGAGATTAGAGGTAACATTTTTTTTTCTAGAAAATACAAAACAAGAGCAAAGGTTTTAGGGAGAATAGAAATAGATAATCTCACATGCAAAGAAAAATGAGAAGCAAAGCCCAACGACTGGGTAACATGAATGTGCAGATTGGGTAGAGAAAGGTCCGAGTTGTATGGACAGGCTGCCAAGGGGTTGGAGGACAGTGAAAAGCCAGTTAGCAGATCTAAAGATGAGAAGTGACATCTAATACAAAGCCGTTTTGGAAGGATTAGAATGTAGTAAAGATAATTGTAGTACAGAAGAAAGGAGGAAATCACATGGGTTAGAAAAAAAAAAAGGAAAAATTCAAGAAATAGGAACTAAGCACCACAAGTTTGGCAAAGCTGACCTGGAGCTCTGTCCGGAGGCGTTGACGGGCTCTCTTCAACTGGCATGTGTCTCCAAACCTCCCAGGGACAGAGGCTGCAGTCATGGTCGTAATTACACGAAATGGATTTGGAGCAGTAATTGTCTCTTAGTCCGTTTGGGTTGCTGTAACAGACTGCCACAGATTGGATGCCTTATTAAAAAAAGTTTATTACTTATAGTCCTGAAGGCTGGGAAGTCTAAGATCACGGTGCCAGCAGATTCCCAGTCTGTTGAGGGTCCATGTCTTGGTTCATAGCTGGCTGTCTTCTCATTGTGTCTTTGCATGGTGGAAGGGATGAGAGCGTTCTCTGGAGTCTCTTTTATTTTATTTTTTAAAAATTTTAAATAATTTTTTTTAGAGAGGGAGGGATGAGAGATGGCAGGAGAGGAGGAGAGAATCTTAAATATGCCACACCCAGCACAGAACCTGACACAGGGCTTGATCTCACAATCCTGAGATTATGACCTGAGCCAAAATCAAGAGTTGGATGCTTAACTGACTGAGCATGCATGAGGATTCTGCCCTCATGACCTAACCACCTCCAAAAGATCCCACCTCCTAATATGACATTGGAGATTAGGTTTCAACATAGGAACTGGGGGAAGGCACAAACATTCATTCTATAGCAATTTGCTTTTTTTCCTCTCCTGTGATTCTACTGAAGGGGTTAAGTTTGGAAATCATGATGAACATGTGGGTGCACATTCACACACACAAGCACTGAAATCTTCTGGGGTCAGACGGATTGGAAGTGCACGTCACCTTGCCACTGCTGTCATGCCAAAATCAGACAGATTTCAGAGTGCAAGCCAATGTGACAAGGCCTTTCCTGGAACTCAAGCAGGACTGGTTTATGGAATGTGGGCTATGGATAGGAATTTAGTTTTAAGGTGGTCAGATCATTAACAAGGAGATGGGGTTGGTTGATAGTTTAAACATCATTAACACCATCACTATCTTACTCCTGCTGACCCTTCCTTTGTGTGTGTGTGTGTGTGTGTGTGTGTGTGTGTGTGTAGAATAAATCATGGCTTGGAATGGGGAATGAGTAGCTATATTTGAACTAAACCAACATTTAGACATACGGACAGTCTGCCTGAGTGTTGATTTATTAGGAGGAGTTTAACAGGTCAGATGCTCATATTTTTATAGCAAATATTGATGTATTAGAATTACAGCCAGAGAAGTCTGAATCCAGACAGTTCCTGCAAGAGCAGGCAGAAATTGGTGCTTTCTGCTCCAGAGTAGGCAGAAGGGAAGGCTTCTGTCAAAAGCTTCATAGTATCGTGCTTGCCTTTTCCTTACCCCACAAACACTGGTGTGCTTCATGTTGATAGAAGAATCCATCCAGGATCTCCATAAATTGTTCTGAAGCTCTGTACTGAAAGTTCTCAACAAACCTGGGTTAACTTCTTCCCCTCTGCTACAAGCATGAGATTCTTCTCTAGCAAGGAGTACCTCTAAGACCACTGCAGGAAGGTTCTGGGAGACAAATAGGTAGATAACCTGATACCGCTCCTTTCTTAGCATGAATTGACCTGGCTTCTTACATCCAGAACTTCCTCGAGACATCTGTAGCTGCTAAGTTTTAGAGTAGTACATCACTAAATTTGGGTTCTTTTTTTAATTCCATTTTCAGCTTTATTGAGGTACAGTTGATATATAACATTGTATAAGTTTAAGGTATACAACAATATGACTTGATTTTGGGTTATTTCTTTGGTCATTTGTTTACACATTTTTTTTTAACTGCAAGGTTTTTTTTTTTGACATAGAGACTCAGCATATTTTGGAAGATGGAGGAATGTTGAATTGCCTAATAAAACATGGATATGTCCATCATTCTACCCACCACTTATGTATTTGACTAAACCTCCCCAGGGGGTGGTAAAGCTGTGTTTTATTTTTAGCAACTATCTGGTCTTTCAAGAAGAAAAATGTATGCTGATGAAGTCTATACTTTCTAAGAACATTGTAACAAAGTAGGTAAACAAGTTCATACTCTAACACACAGGAATAACTGACCTCTGACAGAGTAGAAACTGTTTTCTCCCCTGGTCCCAAAGCTTGGTGTCACCAGGTAATATTTAAATGGTGATCTAAGCCATAAAATGCAAAACCTGTCTAGGAACTCTTTATTGTCAAAGATACTAAGTCAATGCAATGGGGATTTTTTTTTTTTAAATTTCTTTTTTTACTTAGAAAATGGAATCTTAGTAGAATATAAAGTAGTCTTAATAAATAAGATTAATGGAAGTTGGTAATCAGTGTATCCTAGTCTGGATAATAAAGTTTACCAATAAAAAAAATTTCTCTCCAGGAACCTTGTCAAAGTAATATTTATTAATCTTCCTCATACACATGGTTGTATTCTATGAGAAAGGATTTTCTGCTCAATATTTCAATAGATGACATATTTTCTTCTCAGCATGTGGTGTATTTTAAGAGAATATTGGTTTTGCTATTTTAAAATACTGTGTGTCTAGAAACAGTATAATGTTTCAACTTGAGCCAAAATATTTGCATTTGGGAAATAGCCCATTTGTTTTATTTATTGTCTTCTATTTCTTCCTGACTATTTTTGGTTACTCACAAGCTCAGTAAAAAAAAAAAATATTAATGGTGCTAAGGTCTTGGATGTGGTATGCTCAAGCCAGTTGGTTTTGTGTGCATTTTGCAGTGCTTTAGACATAAGGTTTTTGCATCTCCTAATGTAGAAAAAGAGCTGAAAAGAATTTTAAGGATAACATCATTTTCCTTCTAATTGAGACAAAAACCTGGGCGATCACTTGTCTAATCTTCTTTTCACTGAGTAAGGGAAAACCACATTGATTGTACTCAAGGTTTGAACAGTTGTTCCTCAGAAAAAAAGTAAAATCACATTTTCCTCTGGTTTTCCAGATTTTTTATGTGCTGTAGTGTATTAACAATTGTACCCACTGATATAAATTTAGAGACACTTACCCAAAATGTTTTCTAGAAGTTGAAATAAAATGCATTGAGTGTATTATACTTTAAATAGTAACTGACAAACTATTTAAAAAAGAAGTTTTTCCAGTGTTTCCCAACTCTTCAACACCGCAAAGTTGAAAGATACAACCAAATGCTATTGATTTAGATAGTATATGAATGGTAAATACAAATTTAAGAACACGTCCAACAAGGTTGTGGATTGGCAGATAGAATGTGTTCAAGAGAATTAAGGTTTAGACTGAACCTAAGTTATATAAAGTTGGGATAGAATCTAAAGGAGTGTTTTTTATGCATCTAACTGCCCATATGCTTGCATCCATATTTCCTCTGTGTTCTACTCAAAACCATGCAACTTCTTACAGTGGGATGTTTCCACATTCCCCCGACTCTGCTTACTAGTGAAACTCCACTTGTCTATCTATATATGTACATAGAACCCTTGACAGAAGACATCCAGCCAGGCAGCTTTTATGGAGCCAGAGAGAATTCAGAAAGAGTATAATCAGAAATTAAAGGAACAGCCTGCTCATCGGGCATGGATATAAATTCTAGGGACAGGGTCACTTTTTTGTGATATACCCAGAGGAAATGAAATGAGTATCTTGAAGAGATACCTGCACTCCCATGTTTATTGTGCCATTATTCACAATAGCCAATATATGGAAACAACCTAAGTGTGTTCTGATGGATGAATGAATCAAGAAATTGTGATACATCTATCGTGACTATCTATGTATCTGACATATTTATATATGTCTATATAGAATACACATATCTAGATATTTAAATATAGAATATTAGAGATATGTATATAAATATTTATATAGATAAGTATGTAAATAAGTATATTAGGGAATATTATTTAGCCTTAAAAAAAGAGATCCTACCATTTGCCACAACTTAGATAAACTTAGAGGACACAGTGCCAAGTGAAATAAGCCAGACACAGAAAGGAAAATACTGCATGTTCTCACTTATGTGGAATCTAAAAAAGTTGAATTTATAGAATCAGAGAGTGGAAAGATGGTTGCCAATGGGGAGATACTGGTCAAAGGGTACAAAATTGCAGTTACGTAGGATGAGAAAATCTAGAGATATAATGTACAGCATGAAGTATAGTTAATAATACCGTATTGAATACTGGAAATTAGCTGAGAGTAGATTCAGGTGCTCTCACCACATGCATAAAAGGTAACTGTTGGGGGACGCCTGGGTGGCTCAGTCGTTAAGCGTCAGCCTCCGGCTCGGGTCATGATCCCAGGGTCCTGGGATCGAGCCCTGCATCGGGCTCCCTACTCTGCGGGAAGCCTGCTTCTCCCTCTCCCACTCCCTCTGCTTGTATTCCCTCTCTTGTTGTCCTTCTCTCTGTCAAATAAAGAAAATCTTTAAAAAATTAAAGGTAACTGTTGGATTGGAGCAGATGGATATGTTAATGAGGTTGACTGTAGTAATCTTTTCACTATGTCTCTGTATATCAAAGCATCATGTTGTACACCTTGAATGTATACATTTTAATTTTTTGTAGAGTACAATCTTTCATTCTTACCAAACTAAAAAAAAAAAAAAAACACAACAAACTTGGAGTTCACCAGGAGTCTATTATGAAGGTAGATTGCAAACAATGGCAAACTATGCAAATTGTAACTTCAGCCACAAGGCAAGGGACCACCCACCTGTGGCTGTCTTAAAGATGTATCTGGATCATATAAGAGATTCTTGGACTTCACTATGTTTTTTAACAAATGGCATCATTTCCAATTGAATGTAACTTAGGATTTGGAAAAAAGATTTTTTTTTTTTAAGATTTTTATTTATTTATTTGACAGAGAGAGACACAGCTAGAGAGGGAACACAAGCAGGAGGAGTGGGAGAGGGAGAAGCAGGCTTCCCTCTGAGCAGGGAGCCCGATGCGGGGCTCGATCCCAGGACCCTGGGATCATGACCTGAGCCGAAGGCAGACGCTTAATGACTGAGCCACCCAGGTGCCCCTGGAAAAAAGATTTTTTTCCCAGTATTTTCCATCTATTGTTAATTTAGATAATAAAGATATTTCCTCAAGTAGGATAAAGAATATTTTCATATCTTGCCAATTATCCTACTGGGAGCCCGCTCAAGTAAAGACTAATGTTAAAATCAGCAGCCTGGAAGTCAACTGAAACTTTGTAGAGAAATATGAATACAGTTTGCCCAACAAAGAAATGTGGAAGACGGAATGTAAGGCTTTAGCCCACAGCCCTCCTATTAGGTCATTGCATTAGATCTGGCAGCCAGGTGAAGACCAGATGCTGCAGCTACGTTAAAGGGATATGTCATGTAGGGTAAGTCCCAGTGTGTTTTTCCTAACTTCAGAAGAAGAAAATTCAGACCAAATCTCTCTTACTGATGTTCAAGTTGAAGATGTATAGGATGGTACCCTTTGGGATCACACTTCGTTTAAACCAGAATTTGCAAACTTGAAGCCAAGAGTCTTATGGACATGTTGGAAAATATGGAGATGTTTAGGGGAAAAAGTAGGGTGACAGTTACAAATCAGGGTTTTGATTTAAATACTTGGGTAGAACTCGAGGGAGCACAAGAATCTCTGTCTAAGCAGCTGTACTGGACCCAGCTCTGTGCCTCGCTGGGCCTTGGTAACTTGCATAATGGAAGGCCTCACCACATTGTCACTGCTCTATCTCACAGTGCATCCTCTGCTGCCGTGAGGTCTGGTCACAGCACCACTGACACCCAGGTGCAACCTCTAGGTCCAGACTAACAAGACTCATGGAGGGTCCTCTTAAAACTTCCAGGCTTAGAAGAGGTCCTGTCCAAACAGTTCATAGGGTCTGGCTTCTGTTCCAACAGTTAGGCAGGGGTCAGGATAAAGAAAATGGGAAATATTAGAGGGTTATTATGACTTGGGGCTGACTCTGACCAATGAGAGAAAAGTGGCTGGAAGAACTGTGTAGACAAGATGCTCTCCTAACTGACTGACCCAAGGTGCTGTGTTTCCACGTGGTATCCATGTTTGAGGACATCTCCTTACCATGCTTGAGCCACTGGCTGTATTTTCTTGTGAAGCTTTGTAATACCCCCTCTCCCTGCCCCACCCCCCCTTGTGTTTTCTTTCCCTCCTTCCCTACCTTTTCTTTTCCCTTGGAACTGTACCTTCCATTTAAGCCTGATTCTGAAATATTTGCCTCAGATATGGATTTTTAAAGAATTAAATATTTATTTTTTAATTCCAGGATAGTTAGCATACAGCATATTAGTTTCAAGTGTACAATTTAGTGGTTCCACAGTTCTATATATTACTCAGTGCTCATCGTGATAAGTATACTCTTAACCCCCTTCACCTATTTCACCTGCCCCTCCTACTCACCTTCCCTCTGGTAACCATTGGCTTTTCTCTATATTTAAGAGTCTGTTTACCTCTTTTTTGTTGTTGTTCATTTGTTTTGTTCCTTAAATTCCACAAATGAACAAAATCATAATATGTGTCTTTCTCTGACTTATTTCACTTAGCATAATACACTCTAGCTCCATCCTTGTTGTTGCAAATGGCAAGATTTTATTCTTTTTTCTGGCTGAGTAATACTCCCTTGCAGGTATATGCCATCTTTGTTATCCATTCATCTTTCAGTGGACACTTGGGTCGCTTCCATACCTTAGCTGTTGTAAATAAGACTGCAGTAAACATAGGGATGCATATATCTTTTCTAGTGTTTTTGTATTCTTTGGGTAAATACCCAGTAGTGGAATTACTAGATCATATGGAAGCTCTTTTATTTATTTATTTATGTATGTATGTATGTATGTATGTATGTATTTGGAAACTCCATACTCTTTTCCACAGTGACTGCACCAGTTTGCAATCCCACCAACAGTGCACAAGTGTTCCTTTTTTTCCACATCCTCGCCAACACTTGTTGTTTCTTGTGTTTTTGACTTTAGCCATTCTGACAGGTGTGAGGTGATACCTCATTGTGATTTTGATTTGCATTTCCCTGAAGATGAGTGATCATCTTTTCATGTGTCTGTTGGCCATCTGCATGTCTTCCTTGGAGAAATGTCTTTTCATGTTTTCTGCCCATTTTTCAATTGGATTATTTGGTTTTTTTTGGTGTTGAGTTGTATAAGTTCTATATATATTTTGGTTACTAGCATTTTATGGGATATGTCATTTGCAAATATAAAGAATCACATCTTTTAAAGAGACTAGTATCTTTCAGGATTAAGATACTAGTCTCTTATCCAAACAGGAATTCTCACAGATGGCCTGGTGACTTCTACTTGAGTAAATATTTACTGTATTCTAAAAACTAGTTTGATTGTTAAGTCAGGATTTCAAGGGGTATACAGAATAAATGTAATTCCTATTTCACATGTATTTTAAAATAAAGGAAATATTGCAAAAATGGTTAAGAGTAGGGACTACTGGAATCAAGGAGCCCTGAGATCAACTCCTCTTTCTAGTACTTGCTAGACATCTGCTTGTGGGCAAAGGTACACATTCTCTCCCAGCTTCAGCGTTCTTAAAATGTAGGTCTATGACAGTTTGACTCTGCATCCCTGGGTCTTGAGGGACTTGGCCATTGAGAGAAAAGGAGGGAAGGGACCAGAGGTGGTTGGTGAATGTGCGGTCCCGCTTGCTACTTTGCAATCTGTGTCAGTCAGATGGGTTCAAGTGGGGAGATTATTGGACAATAGAATCTCTAGTGAAGACTGGAGTTAAAAAGATTACAATCAAAATGAGAAACTGCAGATGTGCTCTTCAGCTTGTCAGCTGAAAACCAAATAAGAGGTTAGTAAAGGGCATCCAGGAATGTAAGATAAGATTAAATGTGACAGATTTGCCAGGAGGTCTTCTTGGGGCTGTGGGAAAAGCAGAAGTGGAAAAACATTTTGGTTTCTCTCCCCTCTTTTAGGCATAGCCTGGGGAAAGCCTGTAAGTTGGAGACATCACCTTGAATATTGTTTTCTGTTTCTTCCAGGCAATTTAGTAATCACTGTTTTTCATTTTGAATTACTGAGTATTTCATTTAATAATACGCAAAATTCTAAGAGGAGGAAAGAAGTGAAGAGAGAGAGAGAGAGGAAGAGAGGAGAGAGAGAAACCGTCTTCAGCATAAATTCATTTTCTGGCTAGCTGATGTCTGCTAAAAGGAATTTTTTGTATGTGAAAAACCACCCATTACTAAATTTTACAGTATTTTGTAAGATAATTAAGCATTATGAAATTGGAGCTTTGTGACAAAATACATATGAGGTTAAAAATATGTTTCAGAAAATCTTTATCTGTGTAGTACTTACATATGATAATCTATGCTATATAAAATTTTTGGAACTACTCTCCATTTTACATTTTCATTTTACAGAGAAACAGATTAGTATTAGCATACTTGTACATAGCTCTTTTGAGATTCTTATTCATGTATATATGATATTTTTAATTTATCAGGACTTTATATAAAGTTGTAATAACTTACTGTTGGTGAAATATATTTAAATGGACAGGTTTGTTAAGCTGAGCTTTTAAATGAAGATGATAGAGTGCCAGAGACTCTTAACTCTCTACATTGCAGTATATTGCAAACCAAAAGTCTCCTCTCTTATTGCACCATAGAAGTTCAATCTTAGGTGCGCCTGGGTGGCTCAGTCTTTAAGCGTCTGCCTTCGGCTCAGGTCATGATCCCAGGGTCCTGGGATTGGGCCCGCATAGGGCTCCCCGCTCAGCAGGAAGCCTGCTTCTCCCTCTCCCATTCCCCCTGCTTGTGTTCCCTCTCTCGTTGTCTCTCTCTTTCTGTCAAATAAATAAATAAAATCTTAAAAAAAAAAAAAAAGAAGCTCAATCTTAATTTTGCATAAACCCTGGAAGATTCTATGTCGGTTACTCTCAGGAGTTCTTGAAAACAAAGGGCACTTGCCTCTATGAGTGGCAATGTGAATAAGACTTGGAGTTAAACATTTATGTATGTGTGCTTTGGTCTTTATGAGTTTAGAAATACTGGTTTGCTCTAAGTTCTTAATTACATCTACAATGTTTGGGAGAGGAGATGATAAAGCAGATTGAAAAGTCCTTAATCATTCATGCATTCATTCATCCATCAACGATTTATCAAGCAACTAGTATTTGGAAACCATCGTTCTAGTGATGACCTTTAGGCTTGAATTGAAAAACAAAACAAAACAACATTGCAGAACTGAAATACTCACATATGTATCATACATAACTTGATGTTCAAAGATAAGAGTCAAGTAAAATACTTAACACGAAAATAAATGGCTAAATGCTTTGCCCAGCCTTACTTGGTGGAAAGGAAAAGGAAAATACAATTTGAGGGGCACTAATAGTTATTGAGAATCTACTCTGGGTTGAGTTCTTTACTAGCTATTTTTTTAGACATTGTTTCATTTAATCTATAGACCATGAGAGGTAGGTGTGTTGTATGATGAGCACTGGTGGGACAAAGCTGATGAACAGGCCACTGCCCTTGTCCTCAAGGAATTTATACTCTAGTGTGGGCAGGCATGGATAATTTTAATGTAACATCTAAATCCCACAAGAATATAAATCCATACCTATTAATGTATTCACAGTGAAGGAGGTCACATGCTAGAACCTGACTCAGCCCAGGCCAAGTCAGGGACACCCTATTTCATCAGAGTGGATGTGTGTGGGGCTAAGTAATTTGTTTGAGGTCAGGGTCCTAAAAGATATTGTGCTCTTTGGGTGCTGCAGAATGAGAAAACTGGGGGCAGCAGACACAGGTGTGTTATTCAGTATCTGAAGAAAGGCTAACGATGAAGGATCTGTGCCAGCCAGGGTGTTCCCTGTGGCTTTGGAACAGTGACCATGTTAGGACATATTCCCAGTGCAGTGGGAGTTAGTAAGAGTTACAATGCCATGTCTTTTGGACTTAAAAAATAATGAATAGGCACCCCATGACATAGAGATAAAGTGACCTGACAAAGTAAGAGGCAGGACCGGTATTACTCTTGAATTCCTGCTCTTAGCCATGATATTGAACTTTCTACCTAGTCACCAGAGTCATCCTATACCCATTTTATAGGAAGAGGAAACAGGCTTATGGAGATTAAGTAGGACTCCTTACTTGAGGTCATACGGCTCTTGAGTGTCAGAAGCCGCTGGGATTAAATCCATATCGATTTTGTTCTAAAGCCATGCCACACTTTGGTTAGTTATTGTCAGGAAAAACATTTTTACTTCAACTATGCCAAGTGTAGGTTAT
Source organism: Leptonychotes weddellii (assembly GCF_054177405.1). Taxonomy (NCBI): domain Eukaryota; kingdom Metazoa; phylum Chordata; class Mammalia; order Carnivora; family Phocidae; genus Leptonychotes; species Leptonychotes weddellii. Next base: position 122,954,177 of record NC_138373.1, read on the forward strand.
TCTTTCTGGCATATACATGGTCCAAATTCACATGGACAAGATTGAACATAGTGCAGCTGGGAAGACAACTTGAGTATCGCTTCTGGGGTTCATTCATTCTGGCAGGCCTTTCAAGAGGTGGTCTTGTGTGCTAGAGGAGTGATAATAAAGGATGTTAACATTTTCCTGGCCCAACTCAATGTTTGTTTTTGTTCTCTGGTACAGAACTGTGTAGGCTCAGCTTAGTACTGGGCCCATCCCTTGAGCGACTCACACTTTTATTCCTTTAGAAAAACTTTGGCCTTCTCTCTTAAGGCATCTCAACAGCCTCTTGAGAGCTGAAGTGACATCTGGGTGGAATCAGATGTCGCAGTTTTCACGTAAAATGCCTGCCTGTTTCTGAAGGCTTTCCCTCTCTTTCCAGTGGGCAATTTTATGTTTGTACTTTGGGTACTCACTAGAAACTAAATCCTGAATTTAATGCAGGGTAGGTTACTTTGAAACATACATGATACCCACGGTATTTTAGGCAATATTTCTGAGGGCAGGCCCCTATGAGACTGCCCAGGCCACTTATCCATGAAGCTGACCATGATTTTAGAAAACAGTATGGAGGTTTTGCAACACATTAAAAATAGAACTACCCTACGACCCAGCAATTGCACTACTAGGTATTTACCCCAAGGATGTAGTAAAAAGAAGGGGCGTATGCACCCCAATGTTCATAGCAGCAATATCTACAATAGCCAAACTGTGGAAGGAGCCAACATCAACAGATGAATGGGTAAAGAAGAATGTGGTACATATATACAATGTAATATTATTCAGTCATCAGAAAGGATGAAGACCTACCATTTGCATCGACATGGCTGGAACTGGAGGGCATTATGTTAAGTAAGTCAAGCAGAGAAAGACAATTATCATATGTTTTCACTCATATGTGAAACATAAACAATAGCACGGAGGACCATAGGTGAAGGGAGGGAAATCTGAAGGGGGAGAAATCAGAGAGGGAGATGAACCATGAGAGACTATGGACCCCAGAAAACAAACTGAGGGTTTCAGAGGGGGATGTGGGGGGATAGTGATGGGTATTAAGGAGGGCACGCATTGTGATGAGCACTGGGTGTTAGATGCAGCTAGTGAATCATTGAATGCTACATCAAAACTAATGATGAACATAAAAAAATAAAATAAAAATTATCTGAGGCGCTGATCCCCAAATGCCTGTGTTCTGGTGCTATTCTGTAGCAAAACTTTTACTGGTTGTGGCAAATAGGAAAAACACATGTTAGAACTATGTAGTGATCTACCAAACATTTCATAAAATTGGGGCGCCTGGGTGGCTCAGTCATTAAGCGTCTGCCTCCGGCTCAGGTCATAGTCCCAGGGTCCTGGGATCGAGCCCCCCATCCGGCTCCCTGCTCAGTGGGAGGCCTGCTTCTCCCTCTCCCACTCCCGCTGCTTGTGTTCCCTCTCTTGCTGTCTCTCTCTGTGTCAAATAAATAAATAAAATCTTTAAAAAAAATTAAAGAAAAAAGCTATTTGAATAGCAAAAGAAAAAAAAGTAGGAATATTAAGTTAAAGGGTTAGTCCTTTAGTAAATTTTATGAATTTTTTTTTTCTTTTTAAGATTTTATTTATTTATTTGACAGAGACACAGTGAGAGAGGGAACACAAGCAGGGGGAGTGGGAGAGGGATAAGCAGGCTTCCCGTTAAGCAGGGAGCCTGATGCGGGGCTCGATCCCAGAACCCTGGGATCATGACCTGAGCCGAAGGCAGATGCTTAACGACTGAGCCACCCAGGTGCCCTAAATAGCTTTTCTTTTTTAAATGATCATGATCGACATAAAAATATTTATCTCTGCCAAAAGTAACACTTGGCAACCCCTTCCACTTGTGTTCTTTTCTCCTCCTACCCCCAATTTTACTCAGTAGAAATTCTTAATGTCTTAGAACCACAGGTCAAAAGTACCTAAAGAGACTATTTCATTGCTTTCCCTAAATTCTTCACCAGGTTCTATCTTCAGGAAAGCAACATATTATTTAAGCTTCATGAAATTACTTACTGTTTTGTCTTTAGTCTTCATCAAACATTGTTATAAGAAATGGCCAAAAAAGATAGTTTTGCAATCCTATATTAAAAAGTTATTTTTCATCTTATTTTCAACAACTCCCTTACATATAAGGGCCCACAAAATGCACTCTTCCTAGGACTCAGTGCCAACAAAATCTGCCTCTCAGATGAACTTGCTTGCAAAGAGTCCTGTGAAATCCATCACAAAATTTTAGTTGAGTGCTACATTTGATCTTCAGTTGCAGAACTGACATACCATTTTCCCAGTATCCTTGTTCCCTTCCTTTAAATGGTTTCTGATCTCTCTTCCAGAAATCTGTATCTTAACGCTCTTATTCCATTTTAAATGTTCTTATTGTAAAATTTTTCAAATCTATTTTTAAGCTTTAGGTTGACTTAGGTAAATAGTCAAAAATAATAGATACTGAGTGACAAGAGCTGTAAGTGTAGAGAAACATTTTGATGAACTTGTAGAGCTTGGGTAATACTCAAATCAAAGTTACACACTTTTTCTTCCTGACACCTTCTGTATCTGCCTCATTAGCATTTTTCTCATATGATTGTGCCAAGTGGTAGTAATAGAAGGGAGATGAGGATGACTTAGCTTCTTGGAGTATGTGTCAATTCCAGGTTCTGAGACATTGACAATGAGGCTGTCACTCTTTTTCCTCAGGTTTGTAATTAGTGTGAAGTATGAAGTATTCTTTCTTTCTTCTCTGGAATTTAAGCTGCTTCTCCAAACTGCAGTTTCAAACATAAAGAGTAATCCTGGGTTCAGCTTGAAAATGCATAGGCAAAAATTGATGTCTCTTGAGAATAGTGCAGAAGGGAGCCTCCAGCTAGCCTGGTGTTACCTCATCTACCTGCATCTCAAACATATGGTTGTACAAATGTTTCCTTTACTTTTTTAGTGGATGACTTACAGTTAAATAGATAAAAATTCGGTAAGCGGTACTCTCATCTTAAGAGAAGCTGATGTACATTTTTACTTTAATTTTCATGGTGGATTGCAGCATGATATCCTTTATGAAACATTGTAGAATGTTGGGTAAACTTTCCAAAAGAGAGGGAAATGACTTCATTGAATATCCTACTGGCACTACATGTCAAGAGTTATCCATACATTATTTTATTCAATTTTTCATAATTTCATGAAAATATATTATCTCCATTTTGTTTGTGTGTGTGTTGGAAAATGAGGCTCAGAGAAATAAATTGCCTGATAGGACACAGCTAGTAATTTGTAGAAGTAGAATGTGTCTGTAGATCTGTCTGATTTTGTCTGATTCCAGAGACTGCGCACTTATCCATTAGAGTAAAGTTGTAACTCATTTGAATATCTGAGGTCTTGAGGCAGCACGCAAGGAGGAAGTTGATGATGGCCACTGTATTACAGATCTGTTGTCACCAAGCCATACTTCACTGTACAAAGACTTACCCACCTGAGCCAGCCTGTCCTCTTGTTAGAACTTTCAGAGCTCTTTGGAAACTATACTTGCCATCTTTGGGAAAAACAAAGTAAGGAGGCCTTGGATTTGAGAAAAGCCATCTTTCTCCTGATGGCCTGTAGCTGGGACATCTCAACATATGCAGAGTACTGTGTCATATTACAGTATCTTTAAGATACTATAATAAATAAGCGCCTGGCCTCATTTCTCATGGAATTCGTTGTTGATTGGGATAAATAGTAAGCTAATAATCACACAAATAATTCATTAACTAGAAGTGCGATAAATACTACAGTGGAGAAGGACAGGATGTTGCGAGTGTGTAAGTAAAAGAGGAGAACTAAGTCTGAGACTGAGTGGCGGTCAGCTGAACGAAGGGGCTGGGATGGGCTGAGCATTCCAGGCAGAGGGTCCAGATAAGTTATAGAATAGTCACCTGGAAATAAGCAACACATCTGCTAGGTTGCAAGAGGCCAGAATAAGAGGATCATGGTTACCTGGGCCATCAGACACTTTTAGTTAATACCTGTGGTAGCTCTGAATTCCATCCTTGCCCAAAATAGTTTTGTAGTACATAAGCCGGCACAGTGTCTGCACATAGTAAGGGTCACATGCATGTGTTTTGCCTGAATTTTCATTGTCTGTTGCTGTGTAATAAATCGTTACCAACCTTAGCAACAAATAATTAACCATTTATTAATGATCTGTCATGGTTCTGTGAGTTGACTGGGCTCAGCTGGATGGTTCCAAAAAGTCCAGGTAGAAGCTCCATGACTTTTTCCTCTGGTCTTATAAGTCCCAGAACTTCACTTCTGCCATATTCTTTTAGTCAGAAAAACGATTAAGGCTGGCTCAGATTGCAGGGAAGGGGTAGTAGACATCACCGGCTGGTTTAAGTGTGAGTAGGTCACATTGCAGAAGAACATGCTGGAAGGAAGATACTGTTGCCACTGTCTTTGAAAAACACAGTCTGCCACGCTGAATAAAGGAATTGGATGCTCGTCAGGACTGAAAGCTCAGGAGGCTGTTTTGCTCCTTCTGGTCTCAAGTTTCTGATTTGATTCATATTTTAGGAACTGCCAAGATTAGATATGTCTCCCTTCTTTTAATCAGACCCTACTCTGATTCATTTAATCCCTATGAGATGGCATTACAGAATACTTTCTTGCCAACTATTTTTGGTCAACTTATATTATTTCTCTTAGTTTTAAAAAAGACCCTTGTAGAATCTAGACTAAAAGCTTCCTTACCTACTACATTAGATTGTGGTGAGGTTGCCAACGATTTACTCATTTGTTCAACAAATACCAACAATGACAGCAAAGGCTTAGGGTGCTTACTACAGGTCTGAAGCTCTTCCACTGTTCTAAGAACTATATATTCTGTAGTCTTTAGCAATAGGACTGAGGGCCAACTGTGTGCCAGGTAGCATGTTCTGTTCTGGGGATGTAAATATTTACAGAAAAAGGTGCGGCGCTGCCCTTATGAGTTTCTAATATAAGGGAGGGGTTAGACTAGTTAAATGTTAACAAAAATGTGAACTTATATGTTGGACACAAACATGTGTAATGAGAATAACAGCTTAATAAAGATACACAAGTACCTAATTTGTGCCAGGTCTAGGATAATTTAAATTAGTAGAAGATAGTTTCTACTATGGATGATGTGTAAAGGTAGTTATTTATGTGTTTTGGGGAATTTGGGGGTAACCTGAATACTTGTAAGATTCCAGCTCAGTAAACTTAGGAAATAAGGATTTGATGATGACATTTTTTGAGTGCTTTTGAAGAGTTTGCTCCTTATATTTGCATGGACAGTTATGACTGAAGCATGATGCAAATTGATTTAAAATGGTGTTTCTTAAAAAATTCTGTCATTTTTATGACAAATCTGCCCACTTTCCCTCTTAGGAAAAAAAAGAAAGTTGTCTTTCTGGTCCCATAATTTAGAGAGAAATGTGTTTTTTTTTAATTAAAGATTTTTATTTATTTGACAGAGAGAGAGCACAAGTAGGTAGAGCGGCAGGCAGAGGGGGAGGGAGAAGCAGGCTTTCTGCTTAGCAGGGAGCCCGACACAGGGCTCCATCCTAGGACCCTGGGATCATGACCTGAGCTGAACGCAGCCGCTTAACTGACTGAGCCACCCAGGCGCCCCTAGAGAGAAATGTTTTCTATCCCATAGAATAAGGAAAGATATTTCTCTGGCCTTTTTGCTAGAAAAATAGTTCGGGATATTCTTTAACAGGTACAGTGGCACAGTTTAGGAAACTAAAACCTTTATATTTGGAGCCAAGAAAATCTGGCTTTGAATTTCATCTTTACCTTTTCCTAACTAAACATCTTTAGGTGAGTTACTTAGCACTTCTGAGCTTCGATTTCCACTATCTGTCGCTTCATAGTATCTTATTCTTATATAAACTGCACAACACTATGTAAAGCATTACAGTATCACATAATTATCATTTAATACTATTTGGCAGCAAGTGGGACTGTAGAATATTGTGTTGCTAGCTGAGACAAAATCCTTCGTATCTCATATATATTCTCTTTTAAGGTCAATAATTGATTTCAAAATAATATTGGGCCTTGAGATCAATTGTTGTTGTTAGGGCTGGTGGCTATTTTTTATGTGAAATCACCTTTAATATGGTCTTTTGAGTAATATATTAATTTGGTCATTTATGGTTTTAGTGACTAATCAGCTTATTTTTCTCTATGATTATAATTTCAGAGTAATACACAGAGTGCTTGTTATCCATATATAAAGTTGGATAGATAGCAAAAATTGCTATAACATTAAGCTCTTTCCTGATATTTATCTCAAAGTTTTCCATTCAGACATCTCTTATGCTTAATGATGCCATCTTTACAACTACACTTGGTATCAAACTCCACAATGGGCAGTTACTTGCTGAAATATAATGCAAATTCAGTATGAATCCTTGGGAATTGAAATGACTGTTTTTTGAGTGAATCAGAAATGAACAATGTCTTGTAAATGTTTTCATGCAGTTTTGTCAGAAAAATAATGCCTCTGAAATTTATATCTGATTTATTTTTGGTCAATTTAAAAATAACAACTTATTTTCCTTATTTTTTTTTGGTTCAATTTTTATCAGTCCTTATTATAATATATTGATTTATGTATTTTAATTGACTGCTTTTGGTAATATTATCCTATAATACAGAGCACTTATTGTATATTAAATTAGAACCTGGTATCCAGTTTACCAGACAGTGTGGTAGAGAGATGATAGAGATCAAGAAAAGAAATTAAGTTTCAAGGGATAGGGTTATTTTCAAGAAGTTTAAAAACTGGATTTCCATTTCTTATTTATGTTCATTTATTTATGCTTATTTATTATAACTTATTTACAGTATTTTTGGTATGTGTTATAAATAAACGAAGGCAGCTTCTTAAAAATAGTTATTAGTTTACTATGAATTTTTGTTAATGAATTTGGATGGTTAGTTTAGTCATCAGTACTCTTAGGCCAAAAACCCAAATTTGAAGAAGACCCAGAGAGGATTGGATAAAATATAACTTCTAATTTTTCTTCTAATTAACTTGACTTTCTTATATCTTGTCCTTGTTGCAGACATTTCAGTTTAAATTATACTCAGTATTTATTTACTCTGACCAGCGGTTCACATAAAAGTTTACAAACTTGAGAATCACCTGCGGGACTTGATAAAAGTGCCAATTCCCAGACCCCACCCAGTCCAATTAAATCAGAATCTCTGGGGGTGTAAGGCCTAGGCCTGGCTATTTTTAAGACTTGTCCAAATGACTCTGATGCATGACCAAGGTTGAGAACTACTGACTAAGCAGATCTTGACACAGCAATCATTCACAAGGGGCCCTGGATGGCAGTTAGCAACCCTCCATCTCCTGGAACCCATTGGTTCAAAAATGTTTGTACCATTATTCTGTTCTGTACTCTCAGCTGTTCTTCCCTCTTGCTCCCATGTAGGAGATGTAAGTGTCATTATTTAGAGCACAACTGGCCCCAGGATGCAGTTTTAGCAAGATTCCAGCTTGGCTGCCATTATTGACTGGAATTGCTTTCTATGGAGCCAAGCCATTTCTCTTTCAAACAGCCTTAAACTTAGTGTCATTGTAGATTGGGGAGGGTGAAACAGCTGTCTAGTTTTCTCTGTACCCCCAGACCCCGGTGTAGCTTTTTAGCTATTATATGTCACCCTTGAAATGGACTGCTCTGAGGTCATGCTGGGAATTTTGCTGATTTTACATCAAGGAGCCGCCCAGACAGGCTGTGAAGTGAAAAGACCCAGCTGTTGAGAATGATGAAGCTGCCAGTAACAGCTTTGGTTCTGAAGCCTGGAACCTTGTCTGTCTTGTTCACTGTGGGGTCCCTGGCTCCTAGAACAGTATCAACCACAGAGTGGGCACATGATGAAAACTTGTTGAATGAAGGCATGAAGCATGAAAAGCCTAAGTGCTTAATGGCTTTGGGAAAGGCTTTTAAACACTATGCATCATCTTCCCCCCACCCCAGCCCATACCACTGAGTGGTTGTAATAATTGTTACTACTGAGTGCTTTTTGTATACCAGACAATGCACTACCTTACATGCACCCACATACATGGGCACACGCACATGGACACAGAAATACAAATATGTTATTTCCTGTTAACTCCTAATGATCCTATTAAATAATTGTTATTATCTATTATTATCCTCCTGTCATAATTGGGGAAACTGAGACTTAGGCCAAATGACACAACCAATTCAAAGTAGAATTGGCATCAAATTTCACATCTTCCAGTTCCAAGGCTACATGATGAAATCACCATATGATGCTAATAATCTCTCTGTCTCTAGCTTCAGTTTCCTTAAGCATTTCCTCAGGCATTGTCCCTTCATAGAGGTTACCTCTCAGAAGTTGTGTTATTCCTGCATTTGTTCACTTGCCTGCCTCTATTAGCATCTAAGTTCCACGGGAGAAGGGTGTTGGTTTTCTTGTTCACCACATTAGCACCTAGAGAATGGTTAAATGCTTGTTGGCTGCATGAATAAATGAACCCACTCTCATCCATGGGCCTTGTTTGATTGATAAGCCCCACCATCCAGTTGCTGAAGCAAGATAGCTGGGCATTACCATTGATTGGTCAGGTTGTGTTTACTTCTCAAATGTTACTCAAATCTGTGTTTTTCCTTCCATTCCCCATGCTACTGCATTAATTCCGGTACCTATTACTTCCTCTTTTGTGGTAGCATTCTAATCTCTTTCCCTGACTTGAGTTACCCTCTGATTCATAAAATTTCTAGTGTAGTCATTCTTAACTGGGAGAATTTTGCCCCCCAGGTGAAATTTGGCAATGTCTGGTTATCACAACTGGGGGTTGTTACTGGCATCTAGTTGGGAGAGGCTAGGGATGTTGCTAAACATCCTACAATGCACAAGACCACCCCCCAAAATGAGGAATTACGTGGCCAAAGTTTCAAACTCATTCTAATTTATGTGTAGTCAAACCCTTTCAATGACTGTCCTTTGCCAATAGGGTAAAATAGAAAGTTCATAGCATGATTTGCTTCCTCCTTATTACTTTGGCTACATCTCATTCTTCTACCAAATGTGTGTGAAATTCCAGTTACTTTAAGCAATTTTGGTGTTCTTGAAAGCTTTCTGGTATTTCCTATTGTTGACTTGTTACAACTCTCGGGCTTCTGAGATGCCCTCTTACTCTATCCTAGATAGAGTCATTCAGTAAATCCTAAGTGCTCAGTGTGTGGGCACTGGTTAGGCATTGAGGATACAGAAGTGAATAAAATAAACAAGTTTCCCCCCTTTTGGAGCTTCCCATCTTTACTGTAGTGAGCTGAGAGCTATATAGCACTTAGAGCTATCACTTCATCATTATTAGACCACTAAATGCAATTCAGTTGTTCCTTCAAATAAAATGAGCAATACTTAAGTCATTCTCAGTTCATAGCAAATTCACATTTATTTATCTAAAAAAAATGTGTGTTTTAAGCAGTTGGTTTCTTCAAATCAGGTTCCAGATGAGATCCATTCATTGTATTTGGTTATGTCCTTTGTCTGTGTTAAGTCTTTTGGGTTCTTTTAATCTAAAAATCAACCTCTTCCCACCCTCCTTTTCTCTCCTTCCTTCCATCCTTCTTTCCTTCGATCCTTCTTCATTCCTCTTTTCTTCTCTTCACCCCTTCTTCTCTTTCTCCCATTCTGTCGTTTTGTGGAAGCAGTCAGTCAGTTGTCCTGTAGAAAGTCCCACATTTTGGGGTTTAGGTTTCTGACTGCTCCTTTGTCCAGGTATTTTTCTCTATTCTTCATGTTCCCTTATAGACTGGAAATTAGATAGAAAGGTTTACTTTTTTTGCAATAATAGTTCATAACTAAGCAGTGCTGTGTATTTCACATTTCATCATATAGGTGGTAAACAATGTGTGGTTGTTTCACTTTTAAAGATGCTCAGATTGGGTTCAGAGGGTGACTGGTGACAACCCTATATCTTCCTTATAGACTTTCCTATCAACTTTGCACCTAATAGCTTTAGCATTCATTGAGGAGTATTGCATGAATCAGTTAATTAGATTTTTAAAAATGGTGACAGTCTAATTACTCCATTCTGTTTGCATTTAGTAGGTAGAATTCCTCCACGTAGAACTTGCATCATGGTTACCGTGAAATACAATTTAAACAAGAACAGCAGCATAAATTTTAATTTTCCTCTCTAATCATTAATTTTCAGAGAAATAATTTGGTACCTTAACATTCTCTGGTGGTATCCAATTAACTTTAATTTGTTTTTCTCTTTATCCTTCTTTATTTTCTTCTGTAAGTATTATTTTGAACTAATAGTCCCTTTATGCCTTTACCTCTTTTTAAATGCATGAGGCTCTAATATTTAATACAAACCTTTGTGCATAAGCAGTGGATATTTGTGTTTTTTTTTCTGAAAATTAAAGAAATAATTTTTGTTTTAGAATTTGGGAAAAATTTGGGCACCTGGGTGGCTCAGTGGTTAAGTGTCTGCCTTCAGCTCAGGTCATGATCCCTGGGTCCTGGGATCGAGCCCCACATCGGGCTCCCTGCTCCACGGGAAGCCTGCTTCTCCCTCTCCCACTCCCCCTGCTTGTGTTCCCTCTCTCGCTGTGTCTCTCTGTGTCAAATAAATGAATAAAATCTTTAAAAAAAATAGAATTGGGGAAAAATTTTATTAGAGAATGAAATGAAATAGGTGTGGTTACTTAAGACAGTAGATATTGTGCCTGATTTGTTGCCTCAGTAGACATGGTCTGATACCTACTAGACAGCAGGCTAGGTGGTGTTTTTGTTGCAGATTTACTTTTGGTCAAAATATCTATGAATTATTTACAATCATACACCATTGGAATATGCAACTTGCTAGATAATTTAGAGATGTCTCGGAAATTATACTCTTGGTAGAACCCTGGGATGATTATGGGTCACTGTGGAATCTCTCTAACATTATATAATTCCCTTGTGTGAACAAGCATTAGAGGACCTTGGTCAGTGACATTTTCTAGATGAGCTGACTAGAAAGGACTTAGCCAAGTTAAAACAGGACCATGAGTTCAGAGCAGTTTGAATTTTTTGTTTTGCACTTGATTTCCTAGACATTCTTGATCAAATCGTTTGATCTCCATTTTCTCCAATTGCTTCCCATTTAACAAATTTTTCTTCAGAGATATGGTATAGTTTAGTTTAATCAGTGTTATAAAAAAATGCATGAGTAATAATTGAATTTTCATTATCCTATTCCTGTATATATTATGCTGCTAAATAATTTTACCTGGCTGGTATGCACTTGGAGTCTTTCTGTGCTGTTAGTGGACTGCTACATAGTTGATTACAGCTTAAATTACCTTTCATTATTGGCAATTGGAACACAAAGAATGATGTAGCTTTTTTTTATTTGTAACATCTCAATTTAAAAAATTACAATGAATATAGTTATGTGAACTGGCAGTAATGATGGACTCACTGAATGGTGCTTGTCTTTGTCTGATTCCTTACATCAGTGATGTTTTCATTTGTACCAATTATTTTTTCTTGATTAAAATTGACTATATCTTTGGATTATCTGCTTTAAAATATTTTTAAGACATACAATTATTTAAATAAAAATAACTTTGGTTTAATTGATTGCTTACTATGTCCTTGGTCCTAGGATATTATACCTAATTTAAAAAATATACTTTATAATGTTTTAATTTTTACAAACAGCCTAATGGGTTTCCAGAAGAAAGTTGAGTCTTATAGAGGTTGAATAATTTTCCTAGTGTACCATATATAATCAGAAGTAAAGTTGAGATTATCTAAAGTCTGCTTGACTCTAAAGTTTATGCTCTTAACTATAAGCTACTGTCATCTTTGAAAAAGACAAATTCTTTTTCCATAGAAAGCTATTGTGTCATCTTTTCCAACCATAATAAATGGTTGCTTACATAAGTGAGCATATATTTGTAAGTATGCCCATATTATATAGCCCTTAATAACACTTAACTCATTACTTAGTATCAGAACAGCATGGCATGAAACAAAGTGTGTAGCCCAAAATAATTAAAAATATATTCTACTTTTTACTTGCTTTGATCTTCAACAGACATTAAAAGAAGCTGAAACCATAGCTCACAATCAGCATTTGTTCAACTTCCCTTTTCTTTTACAGCTCTTTTCTCCAAATTCCCCAAATTCCTTTTCACAACCCGCCTTTTAAAAATATCCCCTTTTCTGTTTCAATTCTTTTAGTTTGGGAAAGAATTCCTTCTTTTAAGGGAAGAGGTAAGGGAAAATCAAACTTGTGATTTCAGCAGTGGCTTTCAAACTTTCTTGACCACATGTAGTAAGTGGAAAGTGTCAGAAAATAATGCAGTGACCTTTAACACTTCTATTAGTCCATTCCATTCTACTCTGCTCTACCCCTTCCCTTTCTGCCCCTCTTTTCCTCTACTTAAGAATTTCAATTATGACCCATCCAGTTGATTTTATGATTCATCATTGGGTCATGAGCAGCAGTAAGAAATCGAGTCACACAATTACCTTCTATTGGAAAGAGAGAGGTCTATGAACATGGCTACATTACTAATTTTGCTCCTATCATCCATATAAATGGATGTCATATTAATTGCTTTGCTAAGAATTACTTCAGTGGGAATTTTTATTTTGAAAAGTCATATTAAAGTAATTATTAATGAAAGGAAAAAGGGTAATAGGTCAGAGGGAAATGAAGTAAAACACTTAGAAAATAATAGGATTAAGATGGATTATGGGTTTAGTGTATTTGGTTTCATTTAAAATTTGTAGAGTTGTTTGATAATACAGGAGACTCCATGGAAAGGAGGGTAAAACACAGAAACAATTTTAATAGGGAGTAAAAAGACTAAGAGAAATTTAAGTATTAATATGCATGTTTTGTCACAATGAGAAGTGTTGGTGAGAATGTAGAGAAATTGGAAACCTCATATATTGCTGAAGGGAATGTAAAATAGTGCAGCCAGTTTGGAAAACAGCTTAGCACTTCTTCAAAATGTTTAACTTTGGTGCAGCAAATCCACTCCCAGGTATACAACTGAGAGCAATGAAAATATGTGTCCACACATGCATGTTCATAGCAGCATTATTCCTGATAGCCACAAGTTGGAAATAACCCAGATGTCTGTCAAATGATAAATAAAATGTGGTATATTCACTCAGTGGAGTTATTATTCAGGCTTAAAAGAAAGGAAGTGCTGATACACGTATGCTACAAGATGGATGAATCTTGAAAGGATTATGTCAGCTAAAAGAAGTCCGTCACACAGGACCACATGTCGTATGATTTCCTTCTCAAGGAATGCCCAGAATAGGCAGATTTATACAGATAGAAAGTGGATCAGTGGTTGCCAGGCTGAGAGTAGGGTGGGGTGTGAGCAGTGGCTGCTAAGGGGTATAGGGTTTCTGTTATGGATAACAGAAATATTCTAAAATTAGATCATGGTGATGGTTGCACAACTCTAGTAATAGACCCAAACCCACTAAATTGTACATTTTAAATGGGTGAGTTTTATAGTATATGAATTATATCTCAATAAGGTTGTTGAAAGGAAATACATATTTTAGAATTGAGTGGAACTATTAAATAAATGCTATTATTTGATGAATCAAGTGATAGTCTTTATGTTTTGGATATTGTTTACATGTTTTTCATATTAGAGTTCTTGCTCAAGGTGTCTTCACATTCTAAAGAGCACAACTAGCATAGCAATTTGGCTCAAGTTTGTATAAAATCTGCATCCATAAGAATAGAGTCAATTAATAAAGTAATATATTTGGAAAGACATTTAAAACTAAAACCAATAAAATGGCAAAAATAGCTCAAGAACAGAGGGAAAGAAACTATAAACAGAATAGATTTTACAGTGTAGACAGTAGATTTCATGTTGCTAATTTTGATTCAAGATTTTTATAACTACACTTCAAAATTAACCTTTTATTTTGTTCTCATAATTTAACTGGGGACTGATTGCCTCTGTTTTGGCCATAGTTTAATTTCAATCTGAGGTAATTCAGAAAAAGACATCAGGGTTTTCAGATAATTAAAAAAATAAGTTTAATTTTAAATTTTGTTTTTTTGGAGTAATTTTATATTTATAGGAAAGTTGTGAAGAGACTAGACCATTTCCTTAAACCCTTACTGATCTCCCTTAAGGTTAGCCATGGTATAAATACTGGTCAAAACTAGGAAATTAGTATTAGCACATTGATATTAACTAAACTCCTGAATTTATTTGGAATTCAGTTTTTTCCACTGATGTCCTTTTTTCTGTCCATTGATCCAGTCCAGGCTACCACATTACATGTAATCATCATGACTTCTTAGTCTCTGATTTGTGACAATTTTTTGGTATTTCCTTGTCTTTTGCATGACCTTGACATTTTTCAGGAGTCCTGGTCAGTTATGTTTTAGAATATTCCTTACTTTATAAAAACAGAGAGAGTGGCAAACCATAAGAGACTCCTTAACTAGGGAACTGAGGGTTGCTGGAGGGGAGGAGGGTGGGAGGAGGATGGAGTAATTGGGTGATGGGCATTAGGGAGGGCACTTGATGTCATCAGCTCTGCGTGTTGTATGCAACTATGAATCACTAAATTCTGCCCCAAAACTAATAATACACTATATGTTAACTAACTGGAATTTAAAAAAAATAATATTCCTTAATTTAGTTTTTTCTGATTCATTTTTTTAATCATTATTAGATCTGAGTGGCAAGGGGTGGGGACGAATATCACAGAGGCGAAGGTCCCTCCTGCTTACCTCGTGTCTGGAGATGCATGGCATCAAAGTGACTTACTCCTGTTGATATTAATCTTGATCAGTAGTATAAGGTAGTGTTTGCTGGGGTTTCTTCACTAAAAAGTTCCTATTTTCCCTCTCTTTATCCTATTCTTTGGAAGTGAGTAACCTAGTTTTATATGAAAAAAGGAGTGCTTCATTTTTATTTCTCTGGTTTTTATTTAGGACCAAATACATCTTTTGAATCTGTGCAGTAGGGAGGTTCTTTTTTTATCTTTAATTAAAATACCTTATCCTTCCTATGACAAATTATAATGCTTCTTAATCAAGCAAATTTTGATTTTCATAACAGACTGAAGATAAGATAGTTTTTTACTAGTGACAGTGAAGATGTTAACATAAGATGAAAATTCTCATACCAAAGGGAATGTATTTTTAGTGCAATCCAATAAGAAAAGCTTTTCCATGAGTGTTGTTTCATACAAACAATAAGGGAAAAATACTATACCATAAATGGCATTTTGCATTGTGTCTGGAAAGATATGTAGCTTTACTTTTCATATACATTTTTCATTCCATGTATGGAATGTTTTTCACAATATGAGTATTTTAGTTTTATTTACTCCATGTACTCTATACTATAAAGTCCTACTTCAAAAATTGTATTCTTTTTCCCCAGAGACATTATGCTTTAATAACCTCTAAGACTTCTCCTATAGAAAGCTAATTCCTCTTGGTCCACTTCCTTCCTTCTCCAGGAATGGATTCCTTCAATCAATTCCTCTTTTTATTTAGTTTTCAACCCCTCCTGCATTTTGGGCCTCTTCACTGAGGCTAGAAACAAGCTGTCTGGCTCAGCTTTAAAATGAGCATGTGTGCAGGGGCGCCCATATGCGTGTGCACGTGGACGCACACAAATGCGTGCGTGCACACACGTTTTTGCACTCTCAGGCAAAAGCACATGCTTTCTCTGTCTCTGATTGTATGTGTAGGTTTTTCAGTTCTTCTCCTAAATCTCTTAAGAGGTTGCATTTATACTTAGCGTCACTTAATTGTACATATAAAAATTAGTTAAAATGGTCAATTTGGTTGCATTGTATCACATTAAAAATGAAAACAAGCAGTAGGTTACATTTATCTCTTTTGTGTCCCTATTTGCTGTCCTTAACCCAATCTCGCTCTGAATTTTCCTGTACTCTCTCTGCTGAAATGGTTTTGTCTGTGCCATCCGTCATCCCTGATTTTCAAGTCAAATGGACTTTGTCCTTCTGGAGTTGGCCAGTCACTGACACACAGTGTGTATTTAATAAATATCAGTTGAGCAAATGTTGAAGGAACTTTTAATTCTCCATTAAAATGTTGGTATGTATAGGAATACCTCTCACAAGTACGCTTTCCAAATTTGCTTGATTTATAATGACTAGTGACTCCTCCCTTCCTGTTTCTGTGTGGTACCTACTCATGCATTTGAATGAAGCAGGAATATCTGGTATAGTCAGGCCGTGTTATTAGAGCTTTTGCAATGTATATTGGATTACTGTGTATTTTTAGTTCGTGCTCCACTGATAGTTTTAGTAACTGGTTTGGGGCCTGTTTGGTCAGTCCCCAATAACAATATCACTTTCTGCTTAACCCCTTTGGATCCTAAACGGCAAATCTGTGCTTTTTGTGGGCAATAGAAAATTGGACCAGGAGGAATATACCTCTCACAGAAGAGGCTCCTTGTTCTCTTTCCTGAGAAAGATCAGCTGGTCATCTGAACTAAGACACAAATACTAAAATATGAGGCAATAGTTGTATCCTAGGTCATATAGTGGAGATAAAGTAAGGTAGGTCACAGAGGCAGAATGAATGACTAGCCATAGTAGAGTAGGGTTTTTAAGCAATGTTAGAGTCTTTTCTCTGGTCAACCCTTAACTTGAGAAAAATTTTCCCAGCCCCAAATAAGGACCCTCAAAAGAACTTCTTCATCTTTAATGTAAAACCAAGCTGCTTTTCACAGTGGAGTTGTATCTACGTTTGTGGTGTCCTAGTTGGTCTGCTCAGTGGTTACCAACCTTTATTCTCTCATACTTATATCCCCCTTTAAACTTCTTTTATTTCAAGAGACATTGTAAAGAGAGATGGAATTATATATTCCTGTTCGAGGGAGGTGCCTAGCTCTAAGCTTAGTATTATCAGCATTTGGCTGGGCCAAGAATAATACTAATATATATCAATGATAATGGCAGCATTAACATCCATATATTGAGCCCAGACTGTTCTTATGAAGTCATCCAGGCATTTTGCAAATACTCTGAAGTCAGGGACCATGTCCATTGTATCCCCACCTTTGGTAGAGTCACTGGGACATAGAAGGCACATAGAAGGCAAGAATATTTCTTATCTTCAGAACAATCCTGAACGAATCTATTCTAATTTCTCTTCTACAGATGGAGAAACTGAAGCTTACAAATAAATAACACTACATCAAAAACTAATGATGTAATGAATGGTGACTAACGTAACAAAATAAAATTAAAAAAAACAAAAAACCACAAATAAATAACTTGTACAAGGCTATTCACTTAGTAATTATAGTGGCACATTTGAGCTCAAGTTCAATTCAAGGCCAGACATATTTGCGCTGTACCATGGTAGCAAGTAGGTAGATGGGTAAAATAATAAAAGAGTGAGTGAATGAATGAATTGCTGTAGCCCTATTTATTTGTATTTATTACTCAGCCATCTCTAGGTTACCTTTGGTTAGGATAAGAGAATTGTGCTTGCCACGGTAGAAGATGGGTTTGATTTCTCCTTCCCTGTTCTTAAGATCCAAAGCACCTGTGGAGGTCCAAAAACAAAACAGAAGAAAACAAACAGTGGCACAATTGGACTCTAGGGATGTGCTCACGCTATGGAGGCCAGTCTGCTTAGATAGCTGCAGGTCTCCAAGACTTCCCTATGAGACAGGAGAGCATGTTTCAGAGGTGCTCAGCAATATTTTGTCACCAAGGAACTGGTAGAGGGGTGTGAATGAATGGTCATTCTGCCGGGTGCCCATATCACCCTTTGTGTCTTATGAGTTCAGGTTCCAAATATGTTGTACTTAAGTAATTCTGCTCTTTGCTTTGTCTGGCCCAGAATTCCGTTAACTGTCCAAATCTGGGGAGCTCACAAATCAAAACAATCAATTTCCAAGAAGAATGGCCTATTTAAATTCAATTCCAGGAAGGTACTGGAATCAGGGGTATATAATAGGGCAGGTCAGAACAAAAGACAGATTGGCAAGGACAGGAGAAGGGCATTTCAGGCAGGGAATAATGTGTTTATTATTACACTTGAGTAACTTTAAATTTTGATCCTTTTATTTCCCCTTTCTACTTTTTCTCTAGAAATTGCTAAGGAAATTGGACAGAAAGTAGAAGAAGAGAAAAGGCCATGAATCTTCTACGAGTTTAATAATTCTGATACAAGTCATTAAAGTTTAATTGAGATAGTTAGATATTTATATGGAATTAAATATAGAAGCAAAACTAAAGTAGCCAACACTCCAAGAGAGCTTTGGAATGACTTGTTGAACAGCAGAGAGGCTTTTGTGTCTTTCGGAATCTTTTGCAAATTTGCAGCCAGAAGAAGCTTTGTGTCTTTCAGAATCTTTTGCAAATTTGCAGCCAAAGAGAAATCTGGTGTGAACAAGGTTTGTCTAATATCACTTCCCATTTGTTGGAGAGTTGTAGCTAGTTAGCTGGAAATACAGTATTTCAGTTGCTAGGTGAAATATATCTGTTATAAGCAGTAATGCTTTTACATAAATTTATCTGAGATTTTGGCAGAAATTAAATTCAGCCTGTCCTCATTTACATCTCTAATGTGTGCCTTTTGAATGTGTTGATTCTAAAACATTGGTTATAACTCTGTGTTATATTGTTAATATATATGGTAGTTCACAGTTTATAGACCACTGGCTCCGGGATTTAAGGCAGTTTGAAGAAGAGCATACTGCTACTCTTTCTATAAACCTCTTTTTTTTTTGTTTTTTTGATACATAAATTAGTTTACTTAATTTTTTTTTTAACAAATAAAAGTTTTTATTTTCCCACTGAAATTTCCTTACAATGATGGTGAATATCAGCAGTTATAGAGAACAGGTAGTATCTGTATTTTCAACTTCCCAAGAATCTTCTGCCCAGTATTACAGAGGTATTCTATAACACCTCGTTTAAAACAATTTCAGTATTTGAGATTGCTGAAGTAGAATTTTTTGAAAATCATTGAATGTCCTTTATTTTATATTAAATCATTGGCACTTTGTGTCTTTCTTTATATGTAATAGCAAACACTTTGGGAAAAATGTTTTCTCCAAAATTTTCTTTGGTATCAGTTTTGTGTCTACCAACTTAATAATTTTATAAAAATGAGGTAGAGAGAGAGAGTGCAACTTGGAGGAGGGGCAGAAGGAGAGGGAGACAAGCAGACTCCCCAGTGACCCTAAGCAACAGTGGGGCTCAATCCCAAGATGCTGAGATCATGACCTGAGCCAAAATCAAATGTCGGAATGTACCGACTGAGCCACCCAGGCGCTCCTAAAGCTATTTCTTTTATGGGCATAAAGTCCTCATTAATAGTGTTTTGGAAGTGGTTAAAAGTACATTCTGAAGATGGACTTCCAGGATTCTCATACTACTTTCATCATTTACTAGCTGTGTGACTTTTAAACAACTTAAATACCTCTCTGTGCCTTAGGTTTTTCAATTTTAACTGGAGATTATAATAGTACCTACTTGCTGTTCTTGTTCTGAGAATTAAATGAGATCCTTTTGATAACATGCTTACTTAGAACAATATCTGGCACATAGTAAACACTATTTCTATAATAGCATGTCTTTGAAGTTTTATAATTTCTGTTAATTTTGATTGGTAATTATATTTCTAGGAATCAGAGTATTTGAATTAGACTTTCTAATTCTTGATCAAGCAGGTTTTCATTTACTGTAGTAACTTTAGATCTTATTTCAACAATTTATAAAGAATATTTTTTGAGAGAACCCAAAGATATTGTGCATGAAAACCAAATATAAATATACATACATATATATGAAATCATTTTGTTGTATTGCATTAATTTGAAATGTGAGACTATTTCAGCCTATTTCATTTGTTTGCAAGGTTTTCAGGTTAAAGTGCTTCCCTATTTTGGAAATTCTTAACCAACTGAGCCACCCAGGCGCCCCTCTATTTTGGAAATTCTTATGAAAATTTTGTGCTATATGCTATTATTTTCCTTGTAAATCTTAGCCATGTCCTTAATAGATGGGCATTTTACAATTATAAAATCACTGAACTAGAATCATTAGTCTTTTCATTTTGGTAATTTATGTTTTCATATTTGTGCCCCTTCTTTAGAGGAATATTGGGGAAGCAAGTTGTATGTTTGAAATTTATAGTCTTTTTATTTTATTTTAGTAAGTTATAGGATGAAAAGCTCTGAGATAATTATAATACCTTGATTTTCTGACATGTTGTGAGGAAATGATATATTCTGGATAAATGCATTTTTAAAGGTGATCACCCCATAATGTATTATTTTTTTCCTTGTCTCCTGAAGCAGTGCATAGTAAATATAATATACATTTTTCTTCATAATACAGGGTCATCATTAAGAATTTTTATTATACTGCCCAGTGACACAACACTGTCCTGAGGATATATTAAAATAGGCGGCCCTCCTTGACTGTGTACTAAATGAGTCCAGACAGCTGTCTTTTTGTGAATTCTGATGTCTACTGTTATTCCTTACCATTGGCAATGTGCCAGCTTCTAGAAAAACAATCCCCTTTATTTAAGTTGATTCTGACTAAAATCCATGCTCCCTAGAATTGTGTCTGAAATAACACTAGAATAGAGCTTGAGTAAGGACTTGACATTTTCTCCTCAAGTGCAATTCATGGGATAAGGTGTTAGTATATTGAGATGAGATATTTACTCCCTTAGAGAGCTCTGCTGGAGGAACTAGTTTTCATGTCTGGTAGACTATTCCAATATACAATCAAAGGGCCTGTTTATATTTTAAATAGATGGCTAAGTGAAGAACTTGAGTATAAATGTGAATGCTATACAGATGTTATTGAGTAGATTTGCTACATCTGTAAACAGGAGAGAATTCTGAATTTTTAAATTAGACATCTTAAATATAATGCTGGTAAAAATAGGAACAGGATATAATACAGGTCATGAGGAGTCCACATCCCTGGATGTATTTCACAGTATAACTCGAGAGTAACTATCAACTATTTTTAGTCAATGCTTCGGTAGCAGAGCCAGGGGACCAGTTGAAAACTTTCCAGCTCTACCTTTGTTCTCTACTTCAGATATGAGCACTGATGGATTGATTCATTCAGTGATTATTTATGAATTTATCTACTCCATTAAAAGTACTGTGGGAGGTACTGGAGAGGTAACTAAAATATATGTCCCTTGCCCTCCTGAAAAGAGGAGTAAAATAATCATGCAAAAGAATCCATATTTATCAATTGTAATAAATCTTATAAAAGTATTGGGTGCTGTGAGTTTACATATTAGCAAGAAGAGGTAATTTAGTTTGGGAATTTAGAGATGAGTTGATGATCAAGTTGAGATCTGAAAGGTGATGAGAAACTAGAAAAAACAATGCTCCTAACAGAGGAAGCAGTGTGGGAAAATTCTTAGAGATGGGAAAGAAATTGGCACATTGTGAGAACTGAAAGAAGGCCCAGGAAACTGGAATGCAGTGAGCAAGGAAGAGTATCCTTTATGAGATAGATATGGACACATGTGTGACAGGTCATGAAGGACCTTGGAGGCCATTGTAAGGGTTTTGGACATTTTTCCAAGGGTAAAGACATTGAAGAGTTGTAAGTAGGGGGGATGGCATCATCAGAGTTTAAAAAATATATATTTTCTTCTCTGCTATTCACTGATTAACAGAAATTGGAGAAGGTATGAGCAAGTGTAGAGACTGGCAGAGAGGCTACCAAAGGTAACAGAAGGGTGGTGAAAGTGATGAAGGGCAGAAGTAGACAGAGCCAAGATACACAGACTAAGCCCTCAGTACCATTGTTTATAAAATGGGGACAGTTGCTGTGTTTGGTACAGGGTTCCAGGTTCAGTAAATATTAGCTATTATCATTTGTGTTATCCAGTGGCATTTGTATAGTTGATTAGTTAATTGAAAAAGCTGGTTAAAGAAGGGAAATAGTAAATAATATATAAGCATGTTCTGTGTCTTAATCTAAAACATATAAACACTCATTGCCAATCTTCTAATGCAGTGTTGGGATCATTTATTGAATATGAATCTGTGAATTGTAGTTCTCAATTGATTTTGTTGGGTTTGGTTTTGTATGACCCATACCCATAGATGTATCCTCTGATTTATAGTTGTGGTTCTTTTAAAGTCCAGCAGGAAATTAAAGACATCTTTAGATGTCTTTATAAGACAAGGGTGAGGATGAGAACAGAGAACTTTTATATTTCGTTGCAATTTTTCCCAGTCTGTGATTATAAACAATTCATAAGACAATTTTTCTTGGGGGGCACCTGGGTGGCACAGTCGGTTAAGCATCCGACTCTTGGTTTTGGCTCAGGTCGTGATCTCATGGTCCTGAGATAGAGCCCTGCATCGGGCTCTGCGCTCAGTGCAGAGTCTGCTTGAGGTTCTCTCCCTCTCCTTCTGCCCCTCTGTCTCATGCTCTTTCTCTCATTCTCTAAAATAAATACATAAATCTTGGAAGTTTTAAAAAAATAGTTTATGTAGTTTGTAGAACTAAACTTTTTAAAATTTAAATTTTGCCAGTTTATGTAATATTTAATTAAAATACATAATTTCAATCATAAGTACATACTGATATAAACAGGTTTGGAAAAAAATACCGCTGAGTTTTGGCATGGATATCATTCGACTGGAAGGAGTTAATCATTAGGGTGATACTAGAAATTAACTTTGTACTGGTATAAACATTCAGTGTGCAGTGGCCATAAGTTGCTATCTTTTTATAGAAGTAATGGAGAATATCAGTAAACCTCACAGGTAACTGGAGAAGAGTTAAGAGGGCTTTTACTGGGTTTTGGAAGCAGAATTGACAAGACAGGCCTTGATGGGGTGAGGGAAAGGAGAGTTCCAAGCATGTCTCCCATATTTCTGGTGTAAGCAACCATTTGGAAGAAGGAATTATTTATCAAGATGGGTGGGAAGTTGGGGGATAGGCTCCAAATGTAGTTTTCAGCTTAAGATGCCTGGAAGACATTCAAGTAGCATATTAAATAGGCCTTTGGCAATTCAGCTCTAGAGTTTAGAGAGCTCTTGGCTGGCTTTGCTTGAGGAGCTAATGGGGGAGTGTGATGAAGGCTTGAACCAAGATAGAGTGGCCCATGTGCCAGGCTGGATTATACAGAATGTGGAATCATGGTGGCTGGAGGCCAAGTGGTGAGAGGGAGGGTCTGAATCGTCCTTGCGTGAGGAGGCAGAGTGATGTAGCTGCAGGAATGGAGCTGATTGCCAGATACGAGGGTCAAAGTGGACCACCAGATGCAGAAACTAATCAGAAAATCACAGGTCTACAGAATTAGGAGATAAGGAAGTACGGCAAGAAACCAATTAAGGTGAATGCTTCAGCAGTAGTGTTAGAATACCGTTCTTGTGTTGTGGTTATTGAACAGTGTGCCGGCCAACATAAGAGCTCCTCACACACAGTCACCTGCCATAAACATTAATTTGATTTCCTAGAAGTGTCAATGGACTTTTCATAGTGCAGCCTTGATGCAAGAGTGCTCTTATAATCAGTGGTATGCATTTATGAACATATTAGCCTCTGGGAGGGGCGCTTGACTACAGAAAGCGATTTTAAATTCCCTAAAAAGGGACTAAGCTCTTGACCTTGGCCTTATTAACATTATTCTGTAACAAAATAAACAAATGGATCCTACCAATTTATAATCTGCATGCACAGCAATATAGACATTTGTTCTCACCAGTGCCCTAGATTCATATTGACGTGCGAATCATTCCATTGTGTTGGAATTCATATGGAAAACACAACATATTTTAGAAACTGGTGGAAATTATAATTAGATCTGCAAATATTCTGTCAATCAAAATGAATACTGTGTTGTTTTACCCAGATGAGTTAAGCAGCAAATTGTGGTAAGGAAGGAAGTGTTTATTTTTAGTCAATGAGTATAGCTAATCTGGCCTCTCAGTATAGAGGTGTTGTGCTGTGATAGGAGAGATAATTTAGCTGACTGGCCACATGATGGTTTGTTAAATAATTTCAGACACGTCAGATTGAAGATTCTCATTGATTTCCCATTTCCTGAAAGACTAGAGAGCTGAATCTAGGTATCTTTTCTTTTTGAAAAGGTAGTCTCTGAAAAGATATTTTTTCCTTCTGATGTGAATATTTATATATTGAATATTAAAACTGGAAATAGGTTCTGTTGATTTCTTTTTTTTGCAGGACTTGACACCTCACCCACATAGTGAATTTCTTAAATGTTTTAATCTTCACAAATATTTGATGTTTATTAAATTTTTTTTCTTTAAGGGTCTATTTTTAAAAAATCCCTGAAGAACTGTTCTTACATATGAGAAATCTGTCAATATCTCATGTTTATAATATAGTTTTTTTCATTTTATATTTAGAAAGAGCCACACATCTCATACGACTTACCATATTCTCTCACCAGCTGTTCTTGATTCTCTTTCTTAGGGTCTGGTGTCATCATTCAGTCCCTTGTCCAAGATGGAAAACTGGGCTCCATGCTTGACTCCAACTTTTCTCTTTCTTCTGTGTTTAACTCATTCTAGAGTCTGATCAGCACTCTGTCTTCATAGCCCCTACTTAATTCAGTCCTCTCTCTCTGCCCTACAGCAGTGGCTTTCTGCATTCTCTCTGCCACTACTTTTCAACCGTTCTTTCTCCTTCAGTCAACATGGTGTATAATCATGCCATCTCCCTGCTTAAAACATCAGTGGTACTGCCCTTAGGATAAGACACAAATGACTTAGCATGTTGTATAAGGTGTTCTGAGGTCTGACCTCCTCCTATTTCTTCAGCTTCAGACTCCCTTCTTCTTCCCTCACATTCTAAGCTCCAGGCATACAGAAGCTTACTTTCTGTTCTCAAATGTCACATGGCTATCTGGCAACTCCACTCTTCACACATGATCTTCCTTTGGTTTACTGTTTTTCCTACCTTCCAGTCTTCAATTTAGATGTCACTGCGCAGAGGAGATTTTCCTTGAGCAGCAAAGATGAGGCTAGGTGTTCATGTTACACATACACAATGCAACCATTTTATCCGTGGTTATTCATCATTGCTGCTGCTTACTTACTTGTTTGTACCTCCCAATAGACTGTGAGAGATGAGACCATATCTATTCTTCTGGTTATGTATTGCCACCTGTTTTAGTTTTGTTATGTTGGCACCCCACTTCCAGGAACCCAAATCTGTTCCTGTTACTTACTAAAACAAGCAAACCCTCAAAACTTAGTGGTATGAAACAGCCATCATTTTGTATGTTCATGGCTTACATGGGTCAGAAATTGGGACAAGGCACAGTCCAAATATGGGAATGACTTGTCTCTGCTCCATGATGTCTGAGGCATTAACTAGAAAGACTAGAAGGGCAGGGGATACAGGATGGAATCATCTGAAGGCTTTGTTACTTACGTGTCTTGCACCTAGACTGAGAAGTCTTGAAGACCTGATTCAGCTGGGGTTGTGCACAGAGTGGCTACCTGTGGCCTGTGTTCTTGGTGTCTTCAGAGTGTGGTAGATTCGGAATGCCAGACTTCTTAACATGGCATCTCAGGGCTCCAGGAGCAAGTCAGAAGAAAGCAGAAGCTGCACACCAATCTCAAAGTTAGCTGATTGTCAACCTTAATTCCAACAACAACTTAAATTCCCTCTTGCCATAGAATATAACATATTTACAGGTTTTGGCAATTAGAATGTTCACATCTTTGGGGACTATTGCAGTCAGTCCTACTCAGATTCAAGGTGACTCTTGGCAACAGGGATGAGGTTTTAAGACTTGGCACTGGCAGAAAGTCCTTAAAGCATGGCCCCGAAGTCCTTGCTCACACAGAGATTGAATCATCACCACGAAGAGACCAGGGCCCCAGGCTGTATCTCACTGGATAAGGCAAGAGGATATAGACTCACTATATCCAAAAAATAAATAAATTAATTAATTAATTAAAAAAAAAAGAAGGGTCAGGTAATTTGTACCATATGTTTAAGTCACCATATATGTCTCGCCCATCACCAGTCTGCTTCATTGTTTGACAAATAATAGGCACTTAATGAATTCAAGTCACTTAATGTTTCTATCATGATTGAATTGGATAATGTCAACTCTTACGGAGTAGCAACAGAAAAAAATGAGCTATGAAGACTAGTAACAAGTTTGTGCATCTAAGGAAATACAGATTTTTAGTCATTAGCTCTTTACATAGCAGATATGCTCAGTGATTACTGATGAGAAGCAACGATGTGTCAGGGTTACTATTGTGAACACCGCAGGAAGGCACGCTCATTTATGTGTTGTGATGTCTCTGGTCTATAAAAAGCTGAAGAACATAAATGTAGAGGGACTGTATGATAAATATATAACAAGTATAAGTTTATGGAAAAGATGAAAAGAGAGCAGAACCAGAATGAACATAAACCCTTTGGAAGTTTTAAAATGGTGGGGCACCTGGGAGGCTCAGTCGGTTAAGCGGCCGAATCTTGATTTCATCTCAGGTCATGATCTTGGGGTCCTGGGATCAAGCCCTGAGCTCAGCAGGGAGCCTGCTTGAGGATTCCCTCTCTTCCTTCTCCACCCCAACTTCCCCCACTCATGCTCGCTAGCTTCCTCTCTCAAATTAAGTCTTTATTTTTTTATTTTTTATTTTTTAAGATTTTATTTATTTATTTGACAGAGAGACAGTGAAAGAGGGAACACAAGCAGGGGGAGTGGGAGAGGCAGAAGCAGGCTTCCTGCTGAGCAGGGAGCCCAATGCGGGGCTCGATCCCAGGACCCTGGGATCATGACCTGAGCTGAAGACAGACGCTTAACTACTGAGCCACCCAGGTGCCCCATCAAATTAAGTCTTTAAAAAAAAATAAAACTGTGTTATAGATTGAATTGTCTTCGCCACACCCCATTCATATGTTGAAGCACTAGATCCCAGTGTAACTGTATTTGGAGATAGGGCATTTGAGGGAGTAATTAAGGTTAAGTAAGGTGTGAGGGATGACCCTAATGGGATAGAACTGGTGTGATTGTTTCTTTTTCTTTGGCAGAAATATGGCCCCAGGAAGTAAGGAATTTGCATCATGAATGCCATTGAGATTCTTAATCTTATGGCAGGAGGTCATTTCATCAGTTTAATGTGGTAGTTACCACATAGTGAGCCTCCATCCATCATATTTGGGCAGGAAAAAAAATTCATCACCTTTTCTTTTCTTCAAATTGAAGACACATGCCAATATTCATTTTCCCCCCTGGTTTTGGTATCCTCCACTAAATTAATATTCCCTTGAAAAGTGCTAGGAAATCAGCTTGGCTGACTTCAGTCAAAACTATCTAATGGATGTGTACATGTACAGAGTTCTCTGCAAGTTAATAGGATGGTATTTCCCAGATAAAGAGACAAATTATGATATTAATGATGTTAGAAACCACGGGCTTAAACAAGCTCAAATTAAGCGACTGTGCAATTTATGTTAACCCAGCTATTAGACTGTGTAAGAAAAATTATCAGTTTTCATTCATGGAGAAATCATACTAGAAAACAAGATTGAAATCTCTGGTGACACCCTTGGAATGGACTATATAAATTAGAGTTGTTTTTTTTTTTTTTTTCCCCCAAGCAGTGCATTACTATGGTTAGTTTAAGTAAATAAATGCATTTATTTGAAGCTTAGGGTATAGTTCTCAGTATTGAAAGT
Source organism: Leptonychotes weddellii (assembly GCF_054177405.1). Taxonomy (NCBI): domain Eukaryota; kingdom Metazoa; phylum Chordata; class Mammalia; order Carnivora; family Phocidae; genus Leptonychotes; species Leptonychotes weddellii. The sequence goes on from NC_138373.1 coordinate 122,981,921, forward strand.
GATATACAAACCAGGCTTCAGATGGAACCCAGCGTACTCACATGGCTCTTGGGAATAGGAACGTTTGAACTATCTTTCTCTGGCATCTTCCCGGGATATGTGAACTTAAAATACTCACTCTGCCCTTGCATTCCCTTACTTGGATTTCTAAGAGCCAGAATTTGAGGTTGCCCCACACCTTACCTGTATATGGATGGTTAGAGGAAAGAATCAATGATGAGAACTTCAGGCACTCCTTGGGGGTCTGTAGTGGAAGAGTGGATTAGCTTGATTTACTGTCCCACCAAGATATTGCATAGGGAGGGAAAGTTGTTTCCTAAAATGAAACTGTATACATTAGCAAAGCAGATGCCCATCAGGCAGCTTCAAGGCAAGAGCTATCCCCTATACTAGGTATTTTTTTTTTTTTTTTATCTTTTTCCTTTTATTTAAGGGCTTAAAAGCAGTCTGGCCTTGCATAAGTAGTCCTGCTTTTGCTCATAGATACTCTTTAAAAGAGTGAACAACCATAGTAGAGCTTATAACTAAATGAATAAATGTGTTTCGGAACTTCCTAGTGTTGTTGTAAAGAGTCAATATATTATGCTAAGGATGTTACCTAGCAAATAAAGATTAGATTTTAAAACAAGCATTGCCTTTGAAATGACAATTGCTTGGGGATTACTACCAGTTTAAACAGAGGGCTTGGGGATAGAACCACAAGAAAATCTTATAAAAAGGAGCTATAATTGTAAAAATATTTAATAAAATAATTAGAAAATTCAGTTACATTGTCAACAGCTATACATTTGCCTCTGAGAAGACACAGAGTGTTTAATAAGGGTGTCAAGATAATTCAGTGAGGAGAGAAGAGTCTTTTCAACAAATGGTATTGGGACAACTGGATATCTACATGTAAAAGAATGAATTTGGACCTTCTATACCATATACAAATATCAACTCAAAATGGATCACTAGGTGTACATGTAAAAATGAAAACTATAAAACTATTAAAAGAGAGTGTAGGAGTAAATTTCCATGATCTTGGGTTGGGCAATGATTTCTTAGGTATTACACCAAAAGTATAAGTAATAAAAAGAAAAATAGATAAATTTGATTTTATCAAAATTAAAAATTATGCTTTAAAGGACACCATCAAGAAAGTGAATCAATAACCTACAGTGGATTTTGTCAACTGTGTTTTCTCCAACAGAATGGGAGAAAAACTTGCAATTCATGTATTTGATAAGAGACTTGTATCTATGCTATGTAAAGAATTCTTCCAATTCAACAATAAGATAACCCAACTGAAAATAAGCAAAATATTTGAATAGATATTTTTCTAAAGACATACACATGTCCAGTAAGCACCTGTATGTTATTTGTCATCAGAGAAATGCAGATACTACTTTGTACTCATTAGGATGGCTAAAATCAGAAAGATAGACAATAACAAGTGTTTTGAGGAGGTAGAGATATTAGAACCTTCATACATTGCTAGTGGGATTGTAAAATGGTGCAGTCACTTGGAAAAACAGGTTAGCAGTTCCTCAACATGTTAAGCATGAGTTACCGAGTGACCTAGCAATTCCGCTCCTAGGTATATACCCAAGAGGACTATTTTCCATACAAAAACATATACATGAGTGTTCATGGCAGCATTATTCATAGTAGCCAAGAAGTGGGAACAACCCAAATATCCATCAGTTGATGAATGGATGAACAAAATATGATGTAAACCACACAATGGAAGTTTATCTGGCATTAAGAAGGAATGAATTAGTTATATGTACTACAATACAAATTAACCTTGAAAACATGCTAAGTGAAAGAAGACAGTTATAAAAGGTCACATATTGTTTGATTACTTATACAAAATGTTCACTTTAGGCGAATGCCCAGAAACGAAAAGTAGATTAGTAGTTGCCAGAGACTGGAGGGATGAGGAAATGGGGAATGACTGCCTATGGGTACAAGGTTTTTGTTTTTTTTTTTTTATAAAGATTTTTATTTATTTATTAGAGAGAGAGAGTACAAGTAGGCAGAGAGGCAGGCAGAGGGAAAGGGAGAAGCAGGCTCCCTACTGAGCAGGGAGCCCGATGCGGGACTCGATCCCAGGACCCTGGGATCATGACCTGAGCCGAAGGCAGCCGCTTAACCGACTGAGCCACCCAGGCGCCCCGGTTTTTTTTTTTTTAAAGTAATGAAAATGTTCTGAATTATGTAGTGGTGTTGGTTGTACAATTCCGTGAATCTTCTAAAAACCACTGACTTGTATCTTTAAAAGAGTGAATTTTGGTTGAGCTGCTGGCTCTTGGTTTTAGCTCAAGCCATGATCTCAGGGTTCTGAGATCCAGACTTGCAATGTTCGTGCTCAGCTGGGAGTCTGCTTGAGGATTCTTTCTCTTTCCCTCCTCTCCCTCCGCCCCTTTCTCCCCATTCATGCGTGTGTGCGCGCACTCTCTCTCTCTCTCAAATAAATCTTTAAAAAAAGTGAATTTTGTGGCATGTGAATTACATGCTAATGAAAGGTGTTGTTGGGAAAAAAAAAAAAAGACAAGATTGTCATCAGGATCTGGACTTGTATAGCTACTTGATTATGAGAGGAGGGCACGTATGGCCTTGATTTTCAAGAGTGAGTGTGGTTTCCTGGTATGTAGAGTGATTTTGGCTTTGTGCTGGCTCTAGGTATAGTGCATGAATATGTGGGCCTTCCTTATCCTTCTAGAGCTGTGACCAAAAGAAGGAAGTACAGAATATCATTTGGTAAACATTTGCATGTGGTTCAAGTCAACAAGCATTTACTGAGCACCTCGTGTATAAGTCAACAAGCATATACTGAGCACCTCATGTATGACAGCCTGTGTGTTTGACAAAAGATGCAAAGGTAACTGTGATTTATTTTCATTATTTCAGAAACTCACGTGCTTAGAGCCTCAGTTCACACCTCTGCTGACAAAATTGCTAGAGGTCAGAGGAGGGGAGGGAGCATCTCTATTCTGAACTGAAATTTGATGTCATTTCAACAGAGATACTAAAGTGCATAAAAAACAGCCATTAATTTTCATATTAAGAATAACTTTATTCACTTCATTTGAATATTTAATGCTATAATTGGCTTATTTGCTATTAAGAGTAATGCAAGTATAGCAAAGAATTTTTTTTTGCCTACTGTATTTTGTACATTATACTCTTTAATAGAATCTTTCTAGGTATTTAAATAATACTGAAAGTTATATGTTTTAATCTGTATGTTTAATATCCTTCAAAGATAATTCTACATTTTGAATAAAATTTTAACATTCTGTTATATTTTACTTGGGAGTAATTAACATCATCGTATGTTGTAATTTAATTTAGCGAAAAGCAGAAAATCTATGTTCTTCATGTGGATGTTTGCTTCCTATTCTCATTGCCTGTTTTCGGGAAAAACATGTACACTATTGTCAATATACAAAGATATAAAGAATGAGATATGAGTAGATTATTTTGACACATGTATTCAGTAAAAGAAATAGAGTTGTCAGAAAAGGGATTTAAAGCAAACAGTGTAAATGAGTTCAATGACAATGTAGGAAGAATGAGTTTAGATAAATGTCAAAGAATAGGTCTGGGGCATTTTTTGAGGCATATTTTCATGTCCTCAGTTGCTTTCAGTTATTCTTTCTGCTAATGGAATTTGATAGTTTTCAATTTATGATCTGTGCTATTCAATAACTTTTTGGTAAAGGCAAAACATTAAGTATATTCTTTTTTTTTTTTAGAAAAAAAATGCCTTTAATAATATTCATGAACTACAGCAGTTATAATAGTAAAATATTAGGAAAATGTTTCCAAATTCAACAAATCATTGGTAAATATCAGAACAGCTATCAAATTAAAGATTTGCATTGTTTAAGAATCACACTATGGATTTTATCTTAAAGCAAGAAAGCTGCCTGTGATAAAGCAATAACTGATAATCAAGGTATAAAAATCTATCATAAAGTTAAGTTTATTTGCATTACCCAGAAATCCTACTACAGTTTCAAGAAAAATAACACTGAGACAACTGTTTTATACCGGCCTCTTTTTCCTTTAAAGCTGGCCTATGTATTTTTATTTCACTGAGAAAAGGAAGATCATAAGAGTCACATGAATCAATACATTTACTTAAAATGGTACCCATATACCCTGTCCTGTTATAATGGTGAGATGGCCTTCCCTGTAGCTAGAACCAAAGCTTCTGGTTGCCTATCGCATTCTCTTGCTACTTTAGCTAACTCAAGGATTTTGCCATATTAGCTTCTGCTTTTTGTTTTTTTCTCTTTTTTTGGTAAGTGTTTTCACCCTTTCTACTGGATAATTTGTATCATTCTGTACTCATCCCTATTAAAAAATAAAGTAACAAAACTCTCTTCCTTTTTTTTTTTCCTTTTATTTATTTTTTTATTCTTATGTTAATCCCCATACATTACATCATTAGTTTTAGATGAAGTGTTCCATGATTCATTGTTTGTGCATAACACCCAGTGCTCCATGCAGAATGTGCCCTCCTCAGTACCCACCACCAGGCTAACCCATCCTCCCACCCCCCTCCCCTCTAGAACCCTGTTTGTTTTTCAGAGTCCATCGTCTCTCAT
>NC_138373.1:122987021-123052325 GCF_054177405.1 Leptonychotes weddellii
ACTTATTTCACTCAACATAATACCCTCCAGTTCCATCCACGTCGTTGCAAATGGCAAGATCTCATTCCTTTTGATGGCTGCATAATATTCCATTGTATATATATATACCACATCTTCTTTATCCATTCATCTGTCGATGGACATCTTGGCTTTTTCCATAGTTTGGCTATTGTGGACATTGCTGCTATAAACATCGGGGTGCACGTACCCCTTCGGATCCGTACTTTTGTATCTTTGGGGTAAATACCCAGTAGTGCAATTGCTGGATCATATGGTAGCTCTATTTTCAACTTTTTGAGGAACCTCCATACAGTTTTCCAGAGTGGCTGCACCAGCTTGCATTCCCACCTCTCTTCTTTTTTATACTCCTGTTTCCTACCAGCTACCGAAAGGGCTGTCTAGTCTTTTTCTCTTCACCTTATTCCACTCAATTGAGATTTTTCTGCCCTGTCATTCCATTGAAATTGATCTCATCAAAGTCACCAAATGACCAGCTTTCCAAATAAAAATGTCAAATATCTGTCCTAATCACCCTTGAACTTAAACAGTATCTACCCAATTGACAACTTCCTTTTAAACCAGAATTATTACTTTGGCATGGGAGAAACATCATAATTTTGTTTTTTTGTTGTTTTTTTTTAAATTTTTTTTATTATGTTAATCCCCATACATTACATCATTAGTTTTAGATGTAGTGTTCCATGATTCATTGTTTGTGCATAACACCCAGTGCTCCATGCAGAATGTGCCCTCTTTAATACCCATCACCAGGCTAACCCATCCCTAAGTATATTCTTTAATGTGTATTCATGAAAGTCACTGTATGTATGTATATAGTTATTAAATATAATGGCTTATATTATATGTATTTTATTAGAAAATATATAAAACCCCAGAGTAATTTAATTCCTTAGTATAATCACTTGTCCGATTCTTCAGAAAAAAAAAAAAAAAGTTGATGGATTTTTGCAAATCTGTTCTTCAAGGTGAATAGGCTTTATTTTATTTATTCTACTAATTTGGTTGGCCAAAAATATAAACATGCCCAAAGATGCAAAATTGACTTCTTTTCTATAAATATACTAATTACCTGGTTTGTACTAGTATAGAAAAATTGTCATATTTTCATCTTTCTAATGAGACATAAGATTTCTCAGAGATTATCTGGTGAGACTGTTAGAAAAAAAGACCTCAGTATTATTTTCCTATTCATGCTGTGATATTTCGTTATGTATGTTGAGTGTCCACAACTCCATGATTTACAGCAAATGTTATGAAATGCATACATGACAGATTATCTGTTCTAGATAATTTGACAGTTGCCACATGTTTATTAGATAGGCAAAAACATTCTTAAGGATTTTTTAAAAATTCTGGTTTGGGGCACCTGGGTGGCTCAGGTTTGTTAAATGTCTGACTCTTGATTTCAGCTTGGGTCATAATCTCAGGGTTGTGAAATGGAGCCTGGCATCGAGCTCCGTGCTCAGCATGGAGTCTGCTTGAGATCTCTTTCCTTCTTCTTCTGCTTCTCTGTCCCCCGTGCGCCCCCCTACTTGCATGTGTGCTTTCTCTCTTTCTCTCTCTCAAAGAAATAAATAAAGAAAACATTTTAAAAAAATTCTGTTTTTAACATTGTGGCATTTTCTTGGTGCACTTGTGAAGGATATTATATGAAAAGTGAGTTTAGCCAATAAAAAGGCTCTGTGCTTGATATTCTTTTCAAAGAGAGTTTGAATGCAGACATATTTGAATATTTTGAGAAGGATGTAAATGTCATTCTAGTATTTTTAATTCATGTGTTGTATAATTTTTTGGATTCAGATCATAGCAATGAAGTATCACAGAATGTTGTAGTGTAACATTGTGTGTCAACTGTACTTGAATTTAAAAATGTTATAGTGAGTAGTTAGGATCAAAAGTATACTTATTATTTTTCAACATCAGCGTACATGCATGTGGGTGAAAAGATGGGGAAGCAGAGATAGAAGGTAAAGGAGAAAGACCGATTTTGCTAATAAATATACATTTAAGTTTAATATATGCCTACATGAGGCTATAAGAAACTTATTATAATTTTTGATACAATGTTTAAGCCAAAAAATTTAGTCCAACCATGTTCAGCAATATTAATGTTCAATGACAATATAAAAATGAAAGTGGAGGAGGTTATAGTCCTGTTTTTGTATTTGCTTTATCTAGAAATTGGAAGATTATTGGTAGGACAAAGAAGGCACTGTGACCCTATCTAACTGCATGATATAAAGAAAAATGATTACTTCATGTCTGTGCCACAATTTGCATGCTATTTTCAGTTAAAAACATGGTGATTAACATAACATAATAAAAAAAACATGGTTATTGTATAATCTCTGGTTATTGAACAATATATTGCTAAATTGCCATTTATATACTCAAGATTTACTGTATATACAAAAGAATTGAAAACAGGATTTTGAAGAGATATTGGTGCACCCATCTTCATTGCAGCTTTGTTTACGGTGTCCAAGAGGTGTCCATCAGTGGGTGAATGGATAAAGAAAATGTGGTATATACATACAATGGAATATTGGAAGGAAGCTTTTTTTATATGCTGAAATATGAATGAACCTGGAGGACTAAGTGGAATAAGTCATGGAAGGACAAACACTGCATGATTCCACTTATATGAGATCTCTAAAGTAGTCAAACTCAATGAAACAGAAAGTAGAATGTGGTTACCAGGGACAGGGAGAAGCAGAAATTGGGTGTTGTTCAATGGGCATAATTTGTTTTGCAAGATGAAAAAGTTCTAAAAATCTCTTGCACGGCAATATGATATAGTTAACATTAGTGTATTGTACACTTAAAAAAATGGTTAAGGTGGTAAATTTTATGTTTCTTTACCACAAAAGAATTCCTAAAAAATATACATATGGAGCACACCGAAAAGGTATGACATTGTATTTAGACCTCTTTTCCCCAGCAGTGGATGGTAGGGATATTTTCTCCAGAGACTTGGATAAAATGTGATATTGTACAGGTAAACAAAAATGATACATGAGTCAAACCTTCATAACGAAAATTTAGAACTGCAGGAGCACCTGGGTGGCTCAATCAGTTGGTCAGCTGCCTTCAGCTCAGGTCATGATCTTAGGGTCCTGGGATTTAGCCCTGCTCAGCAGGGAGTCTGCTTCTCCTTCTCCCTCTGCCTCCCCCCCGCCACTCATGCTCGCTCATGCTCTCCCTCTCAAACGGATGGATAAGGTCTTAAAAAAAAAATTAGAACTGCAAATTTTGAGCTGGAAAAATTTTACTTTATAGAAAAACGACCAAAAAGTAGAAGTTGCTATGCTTATTCATTCAGGAAAATTTTCTATTAGGAGAATCTGATCAATAAATAATATCTTTATTTTAAAAAAACATTGGATATGGATGCACAGGCAGAATTCCAGACTGACCGTGTCTTGGGTAACACACCATCTAGCGTGGGAAACAGATGCGTAAATAAATAATAGTGATGACAGCTAGTGCACGGAGAGCTCAGACAGCGATGTGGTGCCCGAGCAAGAGGATGCAGTGACTGGCTCTGCCGAGGGCACAGGTGAAGGAGCCTTTATGGTAGAGTGGGGATTGAAAGGATGAGCAGTCGCTTCCATGGGAGAGAAGAATAAATGCCATTAGGTGAAGAAAGAGCACAAGTAAAGCCCTGGAGCTGTGGAAGTAGATGATGCCTTGAGGATGATGAGAGGCGCAGCATGCGTACAGTTTGAGTGGCGTAAATGAGAAGATTGGGAGCCAGGTGATAGTGCCCTCCAATGGCACATCCTGTGCACTTTATAATCCATTTAATTTTTTTTAATTTTATAATTTTTTTTATTTTTTTTAAAGATTTTATTTATTTATTTGACAGAGGGAGAGCGAGAGAGTGAGAAAGCATAAGCAGGGGGAGCAGCAGAGGGAGAGAGAGAAGCAGGCTCTCTCTTGAGCAGGGAGCCTGATGCAGGGTTTGATCGCAGGACCCTGGGATCATGACCTGAGCTGAAGGCAGATGCTCAAAAGACTGAGCCACCCAGATGCCCCACTTTATAATTCATTGTTAAGGTGTTGAGAAACTGTGCTATCAGTGCCATTTACTGAGGGCTAACCATGGGCAACAATTACGTTATTTGCACGTATTATCTTATTCCCATTTGGTAGACAAGGAAACTAAGGTTAAGTAGCTTAACTAAGGTCACATAACAGATAATTGGCAGAGCTGGGTTTGGAGCCAGCTAGAGTCAAATTCCAAAGATTCTGCTCCTAAATAATATAGTACTTTACAACCTGCGATGCCAGTATTTAAGGAGGGGAAATAGAGGTCAAGGTGAGATGTGTCTTAGGAAGATATTGCAGTAATAATGTGGAGGAAGCCCCTAGATGAAAGGTAGTGCAGGTGGAAAACCATGAGTCGGAATAAAAAGCATTGGTGGGAAGTTGTTGAGTCTAAAATTGTACAGATCTGAGATGTCACTCTACTTAGAAGCTAAGAGGCTTGCGTGTGAGGTAATGTGTGCATATAGATGCTAACAGAAATATGAGACTCTGGATTAGAGAACAGACCATTTATTCACAGAGCATTTTAGCAGCACTAATTCCTCGTGCTGCAGTTCCCCAGGGGGCCGTGCAATGCAGACTAGATGTATCTGTGCATGCGGGGACTGTGCCCAAGGAGAGGAACCCCCAAATTATGAAGCTCGGAGCTTAGGGTAGGGCAGCAAACATAGTCCTTACTCCCCCACAGATAAGTCCTGTCTGGGAGGAGAAAGAAAGGTCCCTAGATTTTTATTACCCTTAAAATGTACACAAGTAGCGCTGAGGGAGATAAGCCCTGAAATCTCTCTGGAAAAATTTATCTCTCACTTCCAATGTGTGGTTACCATTCAATCATCCTTTAACCCAGGTTGCCAGTAATTTTTACTCAAAAAGTCCTGAATGTGCAGAAACGTGAAAATATTCATGGAACATAGTTTCTCAACAGTGGTAGGAACAATGTATTGAAAGTAGATAGAATTTTTATACCTTTAATAAGATGCCCCCACAAGCTTTAAAAACATCATCTTGATTATCCAAATGATAGTCCTTGTGTGTATATTCTTACTTGGAGTGCCAATAAATTATGTTCAAAAAGAATCCTATTCTGTACTTGGAAAGTTGCTGAAGCAATATTGATTAGTGGTCAACAGAAGGACCAAGGAACCCTGCTTTTACTCAGAAACCCAGGCAGTTATCACAATTTCAAGAACACAGCAACATATCTCAAGAAAAAATTACATATAATATAAAATTACAGTGGATGTGAAATTTTCAAAAGAGTTTCCCTATTTCAGCTGATAATGTATACCATAAACTCTTTTCTAGAACACACAGTGGCTCAGTTTTGTTTTCCTTAAAAATAAAAAGATTTAAAGATGAGTTCTTGTTTCATAGAGATTGGGCAGGTATCAAAAAGAAGTAATTCAATAACAGCACTAAATCAAGAGCACATTGAACCAAGCTGAGTCTGACATTTTGAGAGTTAAGAAAAAATTGTTATCAGTTTCTAGTATAATACAATGACCTTTCATTTCCGACTTTTTTATTTTGTGTGTGTGTGTGTGTGGGTGAGGGAGGTTGGTCAAGGAATAGATAGTAGGGAGGAAATAAGGATGGAAATGGGGAATAAGCAGGAAATAAAGATGAGACTTCCAGGGATTTTCCAGGGCTGGTTTGACAGCAAGTAACTTTTCCAACCTATTACATTCAGGATGAAACTATTAGGTTTTTTTGTTTGTTTTCATGTTCCTCTTGCCTTCTTTCATTGCCAGAGATGATATTAGCCTTGATCCTATCACTTACATGCTAGAGAGGAGACAATGTTAGTACCCCAAAGTACACCAAGAAGTGCACCTTGGTTGAAGACCAGCCTTCAATGTGTAGATATTTTTATTTTTTATACTTTTTATACTTTTTAAGTGGAATGATGATAAAATAGCAATATGTTTTTTAAAATAAAAAGTTGCACTGTTAATGCTGCCATCAGTTTGCTTTTCTGTATTACCTTGTATTTTAGATACACACATACACACCCACATGCACAGCGAAGTTTTGGTAGATAGTAAGTACTTAATACATCTTTCCTATTGGCATTATATTTGTTTATTCGGGGAAGTACAAAAAACTCAAAATTGAATAGTAAAAATACAATGCAGGTGTAGTGAGTCTTTTTAAGTCTGCCAGAGTAATCCTAGGCTAACGTTACTCCTCCTAGTGACAGGGTAAAGTAGCAACAGTCAGCCAAGAATAATCAGTGAGATAGGGGGAGTTTGTGAACTACTGAAAACAACAATTTATCCTAAGAGTCAGAGGTCCAATACTTGGTTGCAGCCATTTCCTCCCATTGTTTTAACTACACCACTCTTTGTATTGGACGTTACTAAGTGCAGCGGGTGTTCTTCTTCTGAAATAGTACATTAAAATCCTTGAAAGACCACACACACACACACAAAAGGTAGCAACAGGCAAAAAATGATCTTTTGTCACCACTGTTAGGCAAGATGAAAGTGCCAGTTCCACATTTTTAGGTGCTAACCTCATAATAGTAATTTCATAAGACCCATTTGCAAGCTTGACTTTTGCTTCATCAGAATAATTTATAATTCCTTTAAAGTATCAGTTATTTTTGCATATGTATTCATACATTCATACTAATTGGAAGAGAAATGATTTTGATATATAAGTCAAAAGCACCTAGAACTGTTAAAAGCACTCCTATCTCTCATGTATCAAGACAAGTCTCAAATTTTATTGTAAAGCTAGGAATGCTGCTTTAAAATGGAGGTTCTTATCCATCTCAGAAGAATCTGGTTTAGTAGGTCTAATGTGGGGCCTACTAAATTTGTCTTTTTAAAATGTGCCCCACTGGTTTTGATGCATGGGGTTGTTGGACCACATGCAGAAAATATCAGCTTAGAGTTTGCTTTTTCAAGCACTTACTTAATAGATGAGTCAGCTGTGGACCAGGGAGAGAGAATGACTATCAGGCAGGCTGCAGGTAGCAAAACACGCTTCCACTGGGTTAAACAGTAAGAAATTTTACTGTCTCATGAAAGGGAAATTCAGAGGTAAAGTGAGCTTCAGGTGTTCAGTTAGGGCCCCAGACCTGAATCTTTTGGGTCACTGAAATTCTTCCTTCTTGGTGACATGTCACCATGCTTGCTTCTCATGGAGCGAGATGGTGCAGTGGCCATTGGAACTGCATGTGTCCTTATTCGTATTCAGCACTCACTTCCTTTGATACTTCTAACCCTCTCTGAAGCCTCCCATCTCATTGGCCAGAACTGTGTCACAGGTCTATCTCTCAATTACTGATGGAGGAAGACAAATACCAGGATTGATGCACACTACGTCCTTCTTAGACTTGGAGTTGAAGTCAGATCCATAATCTGCCTTGCCTACTACTCAGTGGGCAAGGGTGAAATAAATATGGTGAAATTTTTAAGGCTACGATGCCTAGTTTAAGAAAAGGAAGAATTCTCTTGAATTTAATTTTTGACTGAAATTGTGCAAATAGTCATCTCCATTCTCCAAACCTTTTCTGTTACCATTTTTTCTTTTTCCTAACATTATGCTTTGTGACTTTATTCTAGGATAACACTGTAGACTTTAAAGTATTCAATATGTAAGAAAGTAACAGAGTTTTAATTGTATTTAATGAAGTTTCTGTTAGGAAATTCAATTAATATGTCACATCGGCTTGCTATTTCCAGTGAGTTTCATTATTGACTCTACTGCTATGGTAGTAGCCGTGTCAGTGCTAAGACTGTGGTGTTGAACCCTCATGGACAGATCCTTGTGCTTGTGGTGTGTGCTTCTCAGCTGTGGGTTCACACATGTATATGGGTGATTACGATGTCGTCTCAGTTCAGGCTGCTATAACAACACAGACTTGGTGCTCTAAATAACGTGTATTTCCGTTCTAGAGTCTGGAAATCTGTGATCAGGTTGCCATGGTCAGGTTCTTGGGGAAAGTCCTTATCCTGGTTATATCCTCATAAGGTCTTTCCTTGGTGCATGCAGTGAAAGAGAAATCTTGTCTTTTAATATTTTTATAAGGGCATGAATCCTACCATGGAGGTTCTGTGTTCATGTCTTCATCTAAACCTAGTTACTTCCCAAAGGTCCCACCTCTAAAAACCCATTACTTGGGGGTTGGGACTTCATATGAATTTGAGGGATGGAGACACAAACAGTCAGTCCATATCAAATACTGTGTAGTAAGTGCTATGATAGGAGGAAGCATCAGGTGCTGTGGAGGTTGGGTTAGGAGGAACACCTAACCAAGAGTGAGAGGTCAATGTTAAAAACCCAGAGGGAGTAACATTTGAGCCAAGGTCTGAACTTTGAGCAGAATTTAGATAAAAAGGGATAGAAAAGGGAGTTTCTAGAAAAAAAAAAGGTAAAGATGAACATGGTTTGGTTAAGGGAGCCTGGTGTTCAACATTTCAGTGTGTTTGGAGCAGAGATGGGATAGGTGGGGTGCAGAGTGATCAGTGGTATGGGTGGAGAGACCCTCAGTGCCAGATTCTTTTTTTTTTTTATTTTATTTTATTTATTTATTTGAGACAGAGAGAATGAGAGACAGAGAGCATGAGAGGGAGGAGGGTCAGAGGGAGAAGCAGACTCCCTGCCGAGCAGGGAGCCCGATGCGGGACTCGATCCCGGGACTCCAGGATCATGACCTGAGCCGAAGGCAGTCGCTTAACCAACTGAGCCACCCAGGCGCCCTCAGTGCCAGATTCTTAAGGACCTTTGTAAGTTACACTGCAGAGTTGGGACTTCATCTTGGAGCAAATAGGAAGCCAATGAATGCCATTTAAGGAGGCAAGTGCCATTATGGAATCTGTACTTTCAAAGGATGACTCTTTGAGTCCAGATGTCCATTGACAGATGGGTGGATAAAGAAGATGTGTGTGTGTGTGCACATACACATATACACACACAGTGGAACATTACACAGCAGTCAAAAAATGAAATCCTGCCATTTGTAATGACATGGATGGAACTAGATGGTATTATGCTAAGCGAAGTAAGTCAATCTGAGAAAGACAATTATATGATCTCACTGTTATGTGGAATTTAAGAAACAAAACAAGATCATAGGAGAAGAGAGGAAAAAATAAGATGAAACCAGAGAGGGAGATCAACCATAAGAGACTCTTAATCATGGGAGGAAACTGAGGGTTGCTGGAGGGGAGGGGGGTGAGAAGATGGGGTAACTGGGTGGTAGACATTAAGGAGGGCACATGATATGATGAGTACTGAGAATTATATAAGACTGAGGAATCACAGACCTGTACCTCTGAAACCAATAATACATTATATGTTAATCGAAATTAAATAAAAAAATACTTTGGCATAAAAAAAAAAAAGGACGACTCTTTGGGTGAATAGTGGATTTCAGAAGGTAAGGTAAACCTTTCAGAAGGATAGTTCTTAGTGATCCCCATAAGGAATGAAGGAGGCTTAAGGTCAGTCTGAGGTAGCAGAGGTATAAAGAAGTTAGGTTGAAGAGGAATTTAAGAGATTGAATCAGGAAGCCTTTGTGATTAAGTGAATATAGTAATGTAGGAAGGAGACTTGCAGAATAAGTGCACAGGTGTCTGATTGGGAAAACTGTCTAGTTGGTGGTACCAGCCACTGTGATAGCCAGAAATTGAGTGATGCCCATGGACCTTTTTCAGCCCAATAGTATCTTAAAAAAAAAAAAAAAGATTTTATATGAGAGCGAGAAAGAGAGAGAGACAGAGAGAACAAGCAGGGGGAGGGCAAAGGGAGAGGGAGAAGTAGACTCGCTGCTGAGCAGGGGACACTGAGATCATGACCTGAGCCAAGCCAGACACCCAAATGACTGAGCTACCCAGGTGCCCCAACCCAATAGTATCTTTTTTTTTTTTTTTTAATTTATTTATTTGTCAGAGAATGAGACAGAGAGGGAACACAAGCAGAGGGAGTGGGAGAGGGAGAAGCAGACTCCCCACTGAGCAGGGAGCCTGATGCGGGGCTCGATCCCAGGACCCTGGGATCAGGACCCGAGCCGAAGGCAGACGCTTCACGACTGAGCCACCCAGGCGCCCCAACCCAATAGTATCTTTAGGGATTGAAGATAAACATGGTTGAGTGGGAAAAGTGATACATTTTGCATTTTCAACTCTTTTGTTCTTAAGTTTCTGGTTTTATGTCAATACTGCTAATATACATATAAACATTTTAAAAATTGTACATATTTTTTCAACTCTTCCTTGAAGCCCTTCTGATTTCTATCATTGAAATAACAATTATTAACTTTCTCCTTGGCACTTTATGCATGTATTACCACACAGCTACATCAGTTTTGAATTGTGTTGGGGTTTTGCTTATATTTTCTTGTGTCTTTATTTTTGATTTGTCCTCATTAGCTTCATTATTAAGCTCTTGGGAGTACCCTACCTTCAGTTCCTCTGTATCTTATTAAGATACCTGATTGTGTTGATTTAATAAAGGTCTTGACCGATTGGGATGTCCATAACATAGAATGTAAATGTGGATTCTGGCAAGGTTAAACATTATGTAAAGTTAAAACAAACTTACACTCCAGGCCTGGGAGGTTAGATATGCTGGAAATTATTTCTATTCTCATTAATGTATAAAGCTATCAGAAAAGTATTGCATATGTATTTTTTGTTATATACTGACTCTATGCAGAGGACCAGTAAATGGATGAAGTATTTGATGATAAAAGCTTCTGCACAGTAATTATTTTCTCATTACTGCAACAGATAGAACTTCCTGAAATAAAATATAATCAAGTCTCTATCAATAAATCCAAACCAATCAGACTCCTCTCACTTGTTTCTTATCACTGACAGCAATCTTGAAATTCCTTGAAAGCTGCAAAAAATTTTACTGTAGCATCAAAGAAAACTATATGAAGAAAATGAAATGTATGATAATTTTTTTCAATTTTCTAGGTTGAGCGTAAATGTTGCCAGAGCGGACAGTCGTACATATCCAAGCACTTACATGCGCAGCATGTCTCATTTAGTATTCAAACACTCAGACTCTTTTTATGCTCTCAAGTTTTGCAATCATTTTTCCTTAAAGGATCTCTTTTTTGTTCATGTTTTTATAGGGTACCTGGGATGCCACTGTAGTTTATGGTCTTTAAAATTTTTGGCAAAAAATAAATAAAAAGAAAGCAACTAAACTCTTGCTTTCCTATAAATCCTATGAATATTTTCATTTTTAGAAAAACTTGCATTATGAATACTGTTTGGCTGAGTGTTTAAAATTCTGAGCCACAAGGCCATATTTGGTATCCTTCTTATTTCTTGTCTTTTGAATGTATTATCTCAGAGCAAATGTCTATGGCTTGATTTTTTTTTTCTTTGCATGTATCTATTGGACCGATTCTTTAATCCAATTCAGCCCCATTATTCTTTTATTATTGACTCGTATGTGCAGAATCATTTCAACTGATCCTGCAGGTCTTTATTTAGCTCTATTTTAAAATATGTTGGGTTATTATATTTGATCTATTTGTCTTAGTTTCTTCATCAAGAAAATAATGGATCTGTCATCCATATGTTAAAAATCAATTACCTTTAATTTTATCGTTAACTTTATTGTAGTCAACTTTTGTATTTTTCCTTTACACTTTTGGGAAGCCTGTCAAATTTGACCGATAATTCTTGATTTGAATTTTACATTGTTTATTGCTTACCGTCTCTAATGTTCTTTTGAATTCCACTGTGGCTTTATAAATGACCTATCATTCTCCTATACAGCTTCATTAGTACATTGTTTTGCCATGTTCGCATTTATACTAATTAGGATAGACTAGCCTATGCAGCAGGAATAAATAACTAAACCTGAAATCTCTGTAGCTCAATGAAAAAAAGTGCATTTTTTTCATGCTGCGTATTCATCTGAAGGTGATGGTGTGCTCTGTTTCACACAGCCACTCGGTGACCCAAGCTGAGGGAGCCCCACCGTTATTTACCAGCACCATCTGGGCTATGTTACATTTTCAGTCACAGCACTGTGATTTAGTTTTTCTGTCTCATTGGCTGGAAGCAGTCACTGAGCCCAGCAAACTGTATGGACCTGGAAGGAGAGGAGACTCAGATATGAGTAGCACTAGACATCTCTATCAGAGCATTTATGAAATCAGTGGTTATTTTTAAAAATTGTTTTGAGTGTATAAAGCAGATACTGTTTAAACTTTACCTGTGTTTTTTTTTTTTTCTCACCGTATCATTATTTTTAATGTCCAGCATTTACAATACGAGGGCCAGAGCTTTCTCCCCAACTCAAGTTTATAAATTCTCAATTGGCTTGTGAGGCCAATAGGGATACTTCTTCTTGTCTAATTTGGTTTCTGGGAAGACTTCATTCAGGTACTCAATGGTCATCTGATCAAATGGAATTATATTCCTCATCTTCTCCAGCTCTTTTTCATATTCCTCAATCCTGGCCTTTGAGAGAGACAAAAACTCGGCACAACTTTTCACATCTTCCTTTTTCTTCAGCATCCACCTGAACAGTATATTTATCCTCTGGCACAGGAAACTTCAGGGCATTAAACTTCTTCTCAAAGTCATCTACCAAACCAGCCTTCGCCACATTGGCTTTGTAGTAGGCCCAGTCGATAGCAGGTGGTTTCTCCGGGAGAGTATAGCCAATCTGGATGGTAAGTGTCTCATTCCAGGATTTCAAGGAGTTAGCAATGGCCTTCTGGTTTCTGGGTATGATCTCCCCAAAAGCTACCCAGTCAATGGTTTTTAGAGCAAGTTTTCGTGCAGCCATCTTGAGATCCTTCACCGACTCCGACGGCCCAGAGTCCACAGCAGCAAGGAACGGAACTGGGTCCTTTACCTGTGTTTTTGATGATAAAACCTTTTTAGAGGTATGACTGTCCTCTCCTTTGCTTTGGCAGAATCTAGAATACAAAGTATGAGAATATCGTGTTTTAATTAATGTATTTTAATATACTAAAATGATATTTATATTATATATTTACAGGCATCTTAAATTGTTTTCCCAGATTGAGGACTGGGAAAGTGGTTTGCCTCTGTGCCACTTACTGGGTTATTTCTTCTCATCACTGATTTGAATTGAATGATCATCTTTGTATATGAAATGCTCATGTTTTTTTTAAGCACCTGGTAGGGAAAAACATTACCTTTTTTTTTCCAGGAAATTTTCTTACTATTTGTATATATTTAACCTTCAAGTGAATTTTAGAATCATTTTCTCAGCCTAAGATTTCTGAAAAGATGCATGAAGTGGTTGTACCTCATCAGTATTATGCATGATTAGTAGAAAGCCTTGAAACTATTTTTCGTGGAGTCAGATTCCTGGGTTCTAATCTCAACTTTGCCACATATAGCCATTTGACCTTGGGAAAATACTAGACTCTGTATCTCAGTCTCCTGATCTCTGACATATCGATGATAATATCATCTACCTTAAAGGGATATTATAAAGGTGAAGGGTTAGTATTTGTAAAGCTCTTAGTACAATGTTTGATATTTTGTGTTAGTGGTTTTTTAAATGTAAATGAAGTAAATGAAAAATGTAATGCTGGACTACAGTAGAAATATGTGAGGTTTTTGAGAGTACTATGTAAGAAGAAATATATTTGTTCACATAGGAGGAAAAAGACATCATGTGTGAATATAGGCAGCATTGTTCTTCCTAGTGTTGGTTTTCAGGGCAGATGAACCATCATTGTACCTGATGTGATGTGTGAGGTCATTTGAGATTAGAACATTTGATATTCCTGAAGAAACATTAAAATTCCTATCAGGAGACCCATACATTCTGGGGGAAAGCCTACCCACTCCCACCCTCAAAGCATTGTTCTTCATAGTAAAGCTTGTTTCTAGAGGTCTGTAAGTACCCATCTTCAGAAGAAATAAAGTTGTAGGTTGTGAATTTTTTAAATCAAAGATAGCAGTTCCTTAAAAAAATTGTGTGCAGGCAATCATATATATTATTCTGAATGTTTTACTTTTATGTCTCTTTGTTGGGGTATGCTAGAAGTTTTATGTGATTGTAATGTTGTTTAAATATAGGGTTTTTAAAAATCAGACTTTATATTTGAAGAATAATGAGATCTGCAAAGGCATAGCAAGATCTGACTAATGTCCATGATAAATTAATATTAAAATATGGAGATGTATGAACTGAAATATGGATAAACTATTTACATTGCCAACTGAAACATCACATGAATCATCTCATTTTAAAATGTTAGAAATCCTTTGCCTCCCACTGCAATAGCAAGAACTATAGGAGATGAACTATTTATTGCTGTGCTAGCGCAGAGCAATGTACGTTTTTTATTACAGAATCAGGGAACAGTCCTCTGAGATTCTTACTGAAGTAGAATGGAGTGAATTTTTATTGATTTGTTATTTCATTAAAGGCGTCATTTTACCCTCTTGCTCTCTTGTAGTATGAGTGTTCAATAAATAATACATTCTCTCATACATGTTGCCATCGAAGAATTTGTTTGGCTCAGAATAAGCCAGGTGTTTCTGTTTCAGCCACTGTTCTGGCTTCTCTGTTGTTTCGCATACCTGGACTGGTACTTCTTAATTGTTTTGTGTGATAGGAACTCAGGTTGTGAGATGGAAGGTGGTCTGGGTTAGCAGCTGGATGCCCTATGCTCGGTGGCCAGGTCATGGACACGTGCTGCTCGTACTGTCCCTGGCTGAGGTGTGCTGATGGTGACGGACCCCTGCCTGTTGTGCCTCCCTCGTAACTGGATTGATGGAATCCACCTCAGAATGATGATCGGTAGCCGGGCCTGACAGCAGCCAGATGTAAAAGCAGCTTTGCCAGTGAGAAACTCATTTCGTGGTCTGATTCAGCAGGGAGCATGGCTGTGACGCGAACTGTATTTTCATAATCCAGAAAACAAGTGACAAGACAGGTCTTTCCAGAGAGGATTATTTATATATTTCAGCCATGGTTTCTTTTGGTTTTATTTTTTTTTTTAAAGATTTTATTTATTTATTTGAGAGAGAGAATGAGAGACAGAGAGCACGAGAGGGAAGAGGGTCAGAGGGAGAAGCAGACCCCCCGCTGAGCAGGGAGCCCGATGCGGGACTCGATCCAGGGACTCCAGGATCATGACCTGAGCCGAAGGCAGTCACTTAACCAACTGAGCCACCCAGACACCCCTCCTTTTGGTTTTAATTAGAAATACTAGCAACGTCACTTTTAGGTTGTTCTGGTAGGCCTGAAAAGGAAGGCAAGAGGAGACAGTTTTAAAATGATACATAGTAGGATATCAGTGAGTTTTTCGCTGAAGTCAGGATTAAATTAGAAAGCATCTTTGGTTATTTCCTGAAGTCCAGTACTCTGTGAAACTACTGAGCTCTATACTGGAACTGCCTGATGAAAATGCATCTAAATGGGAGGAACTATACTTCTCCCCTGTCAGGTCTGACGTTGCCGCAGTTCAAGCCTTTCTTCAGGTAAGGAGTACGGATTATGGAGAGGGGTATGTGATTTGTACTATGGGGACTGCATTAAACTAGGGGTCAGATTTTTATTGTCAGATAAGAAATTTTTGGACAGGATATGTTCATTTTTATACGTAGTATCCCATTTAGTCCTTCCCTCTCACTCTCATTAGAACCTTAGTTTACTGTTTTCTGTACTTGACCCCTAACACAGCTTGGCCCACGCTGGAAGAATATGACTGACTACAGTGAGTGTACTTCTCTTCAAAGATGTGTTTGTAATGATGGGCCACTCTGGGACCCTACTTAGTACAAATCACCTTTCATTTTCCAAAAGGTGGTCAATGTTGGATTTAGGTAGTAGTTTTAAATGAAAGGTCATTTTACTTTCTACTTTAGCTTTCAAATTTAACATGATTCTTAAAAGGGCCATGGCATTACACCCTTTATAAAATAATGCATATTTCAATTACCAAAAAGCACTTTTGAACAAAATGTATATTTTGAAGCTACACTGTGAATTGTGCATGATTTTCATTAGGCTTTAAATACATAAATATCTTAGGTCATGACTCCTTCAACATTTGAATTCTTTTTGGATTGCACAAAGGACGTGCAAGTGATGTTAACACATGCATGGTGACACAGAACTGAGAAAATGGAGAAGGTAGAGGAATATCTGCAGCCAGGTATTGAGGACGAAATCAGTATTTTGATTCTTATTTCATGTGTTTGTGCTGTTTACTGTCGGTTTAAAGGCCTGCACATTCTCCCAAACTAAAAACAATAAGAGGTGAAAAGATATCTGAAATAAGAAATGTTAGTAAGAGGTCTCTAATGCCAAGTCGATAAACATTATAATCATGAGCTGTATTCCTTATTAATATTGGTTTACAATTTCCATTTACTTGTTAATGGTCTCTTGGTACTGCCTTGGATTCCATATTTTTAATTTGATAGCATTTACTGTTTTTTTAATATAAAAGTAATAAATCATCATGTTAAAAGCTTCGGAAAATATGTTCAGTAAAAATTTAATGAAAAGCATTTGTAGGAAGATGATACATGATGAGATTTGCTTCAAAAGAATTTTAAATGAGAAAAGAAGTGGGATCTAGCTGAAACTGTATTGGCCATGATAACTTTTGGGTACACAAATTCATTATGCTGTTTGCTTCACTTCCTTATCCTTTGAAAATTTCTCTAAGTAAAAGTAAAAACACCTCTCCTTCCACTTCTCAGAGATAACTGTTTCTTCTATGCACATACACATATTCATGAAAACACACTTACACATACACTTTTCAATTTAAACAAAATTGGCACCCCCGCAGGTGATGGATCCAATAGAGACTCCAGTAGAGACTCTGAGTCTGGTAGAGACCAGGTTGCTCTTCTTAAATGTCCTTGGCAGGGTCATGTGCAAAGCATCCATTTCAAGTTTGTTGACTTGTCATTGGGTGGTCAGGTTTGGTGAGGAAGTGACTTGTGTACTCAATTATGAGGGTTCAGCCCCAAATACAATGAACTGCTGTGTACATTGACACTAAACTATGGGTAAAACAGAATTTGCTTGTGGTTAGACAGCTTGCATATCTTTCCATAGGATATGTGGGGAAAAGAAAAAGCAGGGAGGCTACCTCATTTTCATCCCCTCTTCCTTTGTACTGTTTACTTCCTCTTCCTCTGAAAGAAGTGGAGGGAAAACTGAGTAGAACCTCAGAATGTTTAACTCTGAGAGCGAGGACTGAAAGAACTGGACTGCCACCCGCCCCCCCTGTCCCCAGCCCCTCCAGTGTCCTCCACCCCACTCCTAGCATGTGTCAGTTTCATATGTACAAGTTCTTTTCCATCATGCAGGCAATAAAAAGGTATTTTCTGAAACAAAATTTCCAGAACAGTTCCTTAGGTAACATGACTTGAGGGATCCTCTAGGTGCTAAGTGTTCCAGAATGATAATCCCTATAAAGACATTTAATTATAAATCTCTTATTTGCTTCAAGAGTATCTAAACTGTTTTTTACCTTGGTCCTTAGAAGAAATTCGTAGGCTTTCAACTTTGCATGAATGGCTTTATCTTCTGGAGGTTTGTGAGAAGCATTCTTGGTACAGTTGGCCCTCATCTACACTAATTTTCAGAACACTGGAAATAGGTATAGGTCCAGGTGTGGAGAAGAATCACATCGATTATGGGAAATTCATTTCCATTCATGAAGAAAATAGTTGCATAATTTTAAAATCCTTTTCTCAGTACAACTCATGTTCTTAGGACTAGCCTTCCTTTGCATGGGTAGTTGTTTTTGAATTTTTTTTTTCAGTACATTAGGCAAATATAGAGTTCTCACCATGCTGAGTATACCATTCCAGATACCATGAATTCTGTTCACGCCTATTTATCTTAAACATTTATCTTTATTAACATTTGTGTGTTATTGTATTCTTTCTACACTGTGATAATAAAATTTGATGTAACACTTGTGAAGCGGTTCTGGGCACTGAGCTCTCGTGGCAAGACACAAGAGAAAAGGGAAGTATGATGCTAAGAGGACGGTCTACACTGCAAAAGCGTCAGTGAGTTGCATTGTAGAATTTTGGAGCAAACAAGATTTGTGTGTATCTTTGACAGAGTCAGTGACCCATGTTTGTTCATGCTATAGGACAGGAACTTAGAATATTTTAAAGTCTAACCTGGGCTTTTAAAGCCCTATACTTTTAGATTAGGATTTATTATGAATTCTACTCTCAGGTTAGTTGCCAGCTTGGTTTGTGACTGGGACATGACATCACTGCACAAACAAAATTTATGATTAGTGATGTTTTTCATTAATGCCTACTTTAAAAATCTGTGCTTGGTTGACTACAATTAAAAATTGAGTGATATTTAGTTTTAGTATTGTTATATCCTATCGTATTTTATATTGACTTCTGCTGTAATTCCATAGGTGTTCTTCTAATATCAGAAGATATGGCAACATTTAGTAAAAATCTTAATATTTCCTCTAAATATCATTTCATTTTGTAATTGTTTTGTCTACTTGTATTTCAGTTTCCCAACTTAGACCCTGTAAGAAATTAGTAAAATTATCATGTACTTTAAATTTTCAGTTGTTATATGATAACATTTCTTTTTTTAAAGATTTTATTTATTTATTTGACAGAGAGAGACACAGTGAGAGAGGGAACGCAAGCAGGGGGAGTGGGAGAGGGAGAAGCAGGCTTCCCGCCGAGCAGTGAGTCCGATGTGGGGCTCGATCCCAGGATCCTGGGAGCATGACCTGAGCCAAAGGCAGATGCTTAATGACTGAGCCACCCAGGTGCCCCTATATGATAACATTTCTGTTGAAAAGTTTCACTGATTCCCGGACCCAGGTAAAAAATAGCAAAATATTTTTGAAACATATTGCCAAACCAAAGTGAGACACTCTTTTGGCCAGCTCCTGCAAGGTCAACAGACCTAGACTATTCCCCACATTAAGTTGGTAGCTTGCTAAACTTAAGTGTTTGAATTACTCCTTGGAAATAAAGAATTTCCATTATTTCAAAAGGATTGATTTTTTTTTCTTCAAGTTTTTATTTAAATTCCAGTTAGTTAACATACAGTATAATGTTAGTTTCAGGTGTAGAATTTAATGATTCATCACTTAGATACAACACCTTGTGCTCATCACAACAAGTGCACTCCTTAATGCCCATCACCCATTTAACCCATCCCCCGCCCACCTCCCTCCATCAACCCTCAGTTTGTTCTTTATATTTAAGAGTCTGTTTCATGGTTTGCCAGTCTCTTCCCCCCCATTTTCCTCTGTTCTGTTAAATTCCACATATGCGTGAAATCATACAGTATTTGTCTCTCTCTGACTGACTTGCTTAGCATAATACTCTCTAGCTCCATCCACGTTGTTACAGATGGTAAGATTTCATTCTTTTTTATGAGTAATATTCCCCTCTGTGTGTGTGTGTGTGTGTGTGTGTGTATGTGTACCACATCTTCTTATCCATTCATCAGCTGATGGACATTTGGGCTCTTTTCCATAGTTTGGCTATTGTTGATAATGCTGCTATAAACATCAGGGTGTATGTATCCCTTTGAATCAGTATTTTTTGTATCCTTTGGGTAAATAACTCTGAGTGTGGTTGCTGGATTGTAGTGTAGCTCTATTTTTAACTTTTTGAGGAACCTCCATACTGTTTTTCAGAGTGGCTACACCAGGCTGCATTCCCACCAACAGTGTAGGAGTGTTCCCCTTTCTCCACATCCTCACCAACATCTGTTGTTTCCTGTGTTGTTAATTTTAGCCATTCTGACAGGTGCAAGGTGGTATCTCATTGTGGTTTTGATTTGTATTTCCCTGATGATGAGTGATGTTGGGTATCTTTTCTTGTGTTTGTTGGCCATCTGTATGTCTTCTTTGGAAAAATGTTCATGTCTTCTGTCCATTTTTTAACTGGATTATTTGTTTTTTGGGTGTTCAGTTCTCTAAGTTCTTTATATATTTTGGATACTCACCCTTTATTAGCTATGTCATTTGCAAATATATTCTCCCATTCACTTGGTTGCCTTTTAGTTTTGTTGATTGTTTTCTTTGCTATGCAGAAGCTTTTTATTTTGATGAAGTCCCAATAGTTTATTTTTGCTTTTGTTTCCCTTGCCTCAGGAGATGTATCTAGAAAAAATTGCTGTGGCCAGTGTCAGAGAGATTACTACTTGTGTTCTCCTTTAGGATTTTGATGGTGTCCTGTCTCACTTTTAGATCTTGTATCCATTTTGAGTTTTTTTTTTTTGTATGATGTAAGAAAGTGGTCCAGTTTCATTTTTCTGCATATTGCTGTCCAGTTTTCCTAACACCATTTGTTGAAGAGACTGTCTTTTTCCCATTGGATATTTTTTTCCTGCTTTGTCGAAGATTAGTTGACCATATAGTTGTGGGTCCAAATTTGGGTTTTCTATTCTGTTCCATTGATCAGTGTGTCTGTTTTTGTGCCAGTACCATACTGTCTTGATCAATACAACTTTGTAATATAACTTGAAGTCTGGAATTGTGATGCTTCTAGCTTTTCTTTTCTTTTTCAAGATTGCTTTGGCTATTGGGTGTCTTTTGTAGTTCCATACAAATTTTAGGATTGTTTGTTCCAGCTCTGTGAAAAATACTGTTGGTAATTTGATAGGGATTGCATTAAATGTGTAGATTCCTTTGGGTAGTACTGATGATTTAACAATATTTGTTCTTCCAATCCATGAACATGGACTGTTTTTCCACTTCTTTGTGTCATCGTCAATTTATTTCATCTACCTTTTGAAGTTTTCAGAATATAGATCTTTTACCTCTTGGGCTAGGTTTATTCCTAGGTATCTTATTATTTTTGGTGAAATTGTAAATGAGATTGATCCCTTGATTTCTCTTTCTGCTGCTTCATTATTGGTGTATAGAAATGCAACAGATTTCTGTATCCTGTAACTTTACTGAATTCGAGTATCAGTTCTAGCAATTTTTTGGAGAATCTTTTGAGTTTTCTATATATAGTATCATGTCATCTACAAATAATGAAAGTTTGACTTCTTCCTTGCTAATTTGTATGCCTTTTCTTTTTGTTGTCTGATTACTGAGGTTAGGACTTCTAGCACTATGTTAAATAACAGTGGTGAGAGTGGACATCCCTGTCTTGTTCCTGACCATAGAGGAAAAGCTCTCAGTTTTTCCCCATTGAGGATGATACTAGCTTTGGGTTTTTTGCATATGGCCTTTATGATGTTGAGATAGATTACCTCATTCCTCAACTTTGGTGAGGGTTTTTATCATGAATGGGTGTTGTACTTCGTCAGATGCTTTTTCTGATCTACTGAGAGGATCACGTGGTTTTTATCCTTTCTTTTATTAATGTGGTGTATCACAGTGATTGATTTGCAAATATTGAACCACCTTGCAGCCCAGGGACAAATCCCACTTGATCGCGGTAAGTGATTCTTTGAATGTATTGTTGGATTTGATTTGCTAGTATTTTGTTGAGAATTTTTGCACCCACGTTCATCAGGGGTACTGGCCTGTAGTTGTCTCTTTTAGTGGAGTCTGTTTTTGGAATCAGAGTAATGCTGGCTTCATAAAATGTTTGGAAGTTTTCCTTCCTTTTCTATTTTTTGGGATAATTTCAGAAGAATAGGTATTAACTCTTCTTTAAATGTTTGGTAGAATTTTCCTAGGAAGTCATCTGGCCCTGGACTTTTGTTTGCTGGGAGATTTTTGATTACTGATTCAATTTCTTTGCTGTTTGTCAGTCTTTTCCAGTTTTCTATTTCTTCCTGTTTCAGTTTGGTAGTTTATGTTTCTAGGAATTTATCCATTTCTTCCAGATTGTCCAATTTGTTAACATATAATTCTTCATAATATTCTCTAATTTGCATTTCTTTGGTGTCGTTTGTTACTTCTCCTCTCTCATTTGTGATTTTATTTTTTTGGGTCCTTTCTCTTTTTGATAAGTCTGGCTAGGGGTTTATCAATTTTATTAATTTTTTCAAAGAAGCAGCTCCTGGTTTCATTGATCTGTTCTGTTTTTTTTTTTTTTAGTTTCTGTATCATTTATTTCTGCTCTAATCTTTATTATTTCCCTTCTCCTGCTGTCTTTAGGCTTTGTTTTTTGTTCTTTTTCTAGCTTCTTTAGGTGTAAGGTTAAGTTGTTTATTTGAGATTTTTCTTCTTGTAGTAGGCCTGTATTGCTATATACTTACCTCTTATGACTTCTTTTCCTGTATCCCAAAGGTTTTAGACCATCGAGTTTCATTTATATCCATGTATTTTTAAAATATATTCTTTAATTTCCTGGTTGACCTATTCATTCTTTAGTAGCATGTTGTTTGACCTCCGTGTATTTGTGGTCTTCCCAGATTTTTTTCTTGTGGTTGACTTCAAGTTTCATAGTATGGTCAGAAAATATGCATGGTATGATCTCAATCTTTTTTTACTTGTGGAGTCCTGATTTGTGATCTAGTGTGTGATCTATTCTGGAGAATGTCCCATATGCACTTGAAAAGAATGTGTATTCTGCTGCTTTGGGATGAAACACTGCAGTGGGCAGTGTTTGGACCGTGGCCAGAGTGTGGCAAGCTTTAACTAGGTGTGCTCTTGTCTGCTTGTTAAATGAGACCTGATGCCACTTCCACTAGAACCGAAGTCTTGCAGAACTTTATGGTCCATAGACATGGTTCATGTAGGGGGTTTGTGCTGGTCTTTTGGGGAAGGGGCCCTCTGCACTGACCCTTAGGCACACTTGTTTAAGAAAAGCAGTACCAGCAGAGTGCACAGGGGCAGGATTAGTGTAAGCAGGTTAGGCAGCCATTGTTAGGCAGCTGTGCTGTTTACTGAAGTTAGTTTATGCTGAGTGCCTGGCTGAAATGGCACCAGCCAGCTCCTTTGTCCCCCGGAAAGGGGACTCAGTGCTTGCTGCTCTCAGAGAAGCACTCCCAGAAGATTGAATAATTTCCCGTTGTGCATCCCAGGCATTTTTCAGATCACGGTTTTTATGCTGTCCGTCTCCAGGTTGCTTGCCTGCCTGGAGCAGTGCAGTGCACTTTGGGCTCTATCCCAGCCAGACTTGCTGACTTTTAAAACTCCATACTTTAGGGGCCTGGTGTGGTGGGGACCTGTCATGGACTTCTGGGGGAGGGTCTCACTGCACTGGGTTGGATTCAGGTTTGGCTGAGAACTGGCAGTTGGCAGTCATGCCAGAGCACAGGGGCATGGGATTTGGAGCAGCAGGCTAAATAGCCAGTGTTCTGGTTAGCTGCCTTCAGCAGTTGTCTCTGCTCCTGTGCCTGTGCTGAGGGGTGGGGGAGGGTAATGGCACCCACAGGTTCCTTTATCCCCAGAGAGGCGTCTCTCTGAATGCTGCCTCTCACAGATGCAGGGAGAGTCATTCTCTGTGCCCCTTAGGCGATCCTCAGATGGTGCTGTCTGCCGAGGGGTTGTTTGTCTGACTTCTCTCCAGGAGTAGGGCAGTGTCCTGAGGGCTTTATACCAGACA
Source organism: Leptonychotes weddellii (assembly GCF_054177405.1). Taxonomy (NCBI): domain Eukaryota; kingdom Metazoa; phylum Chordata; class Mammalia; order Carnivora; family Phocidae; genus Leptonychotes; species Leptonychotes weddellii. The sequence goes on from NC_138373.1 coordinate 123,010,544, forward strand.
AGCCTGCTGACCTCTAATGCTCAAGTCTTTGAGCTCTGCTGGTTGCAAAAACTCAGGAAAATCAGTCCCTCTCATTTTACCAGCCAACAGCTTTGGGGGAAATGCTCCCCTTGTACATAATCCTATGTGCTCCACTCGCTCTCACCTTTCTCCAAGACCAGAGCTCCCTCCCCTCTGCTGCACCTGCAATCTGTTTCTCCTCCAAAGCACATTTCCCCATATCCTACCTTCCTCCATGTGGCATCTTTTCTCCTTCTAGTTGCGCAGTTTGTTCTGTCAGTCCTCAGGTTACATTACATATACTCCACATAATGGGAAGAAGAAAGGTCAGGTGAGCATATAACCATTTCTTCTAGGAGCAGTGGCACATAACAGTTCTTCTTGGTTCCATTAGCCAGAGATGTGTCATAAGGTCACACCTAGATGCAAGGGAGGCCGGGAAGTGTCTCTAGCTATACAGTTGTTTACCTATTTAATTTGCAACTTTTAATTTGAGATTTCTGCTATTTAAGGAAGAAGGGGATGATGCATATTCATGAAAAACCAGTGGTCTCTTCCAGAGATACTGTGTGCGCTATTCAGTCAATGCTTTGGATGAATCCAAGCTACTGGTTATGATACTCACTGGGCCTGAGGAATATCATTTTATCATCTATTATAATTGGTAGATGCAGAAAGATTGCATTCAAGAAAGTGACTGGGTATCATCTTAAATGTTGACATGGGCTACGTGGGAGATAACAGCAAGGACTGTTACACCACTAAGTTGTGAGTTTCTTGAGAGTGGATGCTGTTGCTTGTTATTCATTTTTATATTCCCAAATTTAACATGGTTCCTAGCTTATATTTTATGACTAATAAATACTAAATGAATACATGAAAATATATCCATTAAGAGGATAAGAAAGAAGGATACCATATAAGGAAAAGATGAGATGTGTTTAAATTATTTAATTCATTGTGTTTTTTTAGAAAGTTGTTTTATGTTTTTGTTTTCTCATTTTTGTATTTGACTTTCTCTTAATATTCGAAATTGGCGGTCCAAGACACATACTTTCTCTCTGAACCTTGTGTGAGACTAAAATATAAAATATAATGAGTCATGGAAAGTACACCATTTTTCTATCCAAACATAAATGTAACTTAAACTATACATCTGGATGTAACTTATTTTCAACTCTGACATTGATAAATTTGAAACCATTCCTCAAATAATAGAGGCACTCTGTATTTTTATTTTAATACCATATGTGATGATAAAGTTGACTATTGTACATTGAAAACAAATTTCGGGATTTGTCAAGCTTTCACAGTACAAGGATATAATTCTTATTGCATGAATTCATTTTTGTTTTCAATCACATCTTCTAGTAGTACTTCAGTAAACAGTATTATGTTAAAAATTGTAGTCTACATAATTAATTGCCCTTTGTGATACCCAGGTGTCTTTCTGTCCTCAAACATACGTTAAAACATGTGTATACACACACACACACACTTTATGTGTGTGTGTGTGTATTTATATACGTGTATGCACTGTGATGTTATAATAGAAGGAAATGTTTCCTGTTAGGGAAGTATAAGCCAAATTGCTGTACTGGGAAATAGATCTTTTAAACCTTAAAATACAAAGGACTTATTTAGTTTATTTTGTTCTGGCATGCAAATAAACTAGATAACTCCACTAAGCAACACATAAATGGGTAAGATAATTTGTAGAAAAAGTTTAAACATACTCAATTTGCCTTAATTATAGTCAGAGTAGGAAAATATCCCATACTATATTTCATACAAGTTTTGTAATTAATGGTATACCTTTTATAATCTCTCCCTTCTCTGATATGAATAGCAATTGTTGTCTGTAGCTAATTCATTTAAATAATATATTTTGAACTTCTTGCATACCCCTGACAATATGAGGATAGGTAGTTACATACACATCATACTGTTTATCATTCTTGATATGAAGGGTGTTGTTATTTTTTCTCATTTTATAGATGAAGATACTGAGTTCTTAGGGGAGGGTGGGATACAAACCTAGTTCTGATCACAAGTCTCCTGTTTATTGCAGTTCACTCCCTTTATCCTTTTTTTTTTGACTCTTTTCAATTATTACCTTGTACTTGTCTATATTTTAACTATTTACTAGACTGTGAGCTCCTTATAGACAAGAACTGAACTATAAAAAAAACCCAAAAACTGTTTCTCACATGCCAGCTATTAAAGCAAGTAGCATTTTTATACCAGAATAGCAAAGATGCTCATTTTGACTTGGAAAATACACTGAGACTGTTTTATTTTCCTTTTGGATCTGTAGCCTAGGTTTCCCAGTGTGTGAGGGATCTGGGGAAACTTCCCTGAAATTTCTGTTGTACTTTCATCACAAGTTTTACTGCAAGTCCTGAATTTTTTAATGGTGACTTTCAAACAAAATAGAAAATACAGGATGAAACTACTATAGATTAAACAATAATTAAAGTGGATATTTTTTTATTTTCCTTTTAACATAAACAGACTCTATTTAAAGAAACTAAGAATTTCCTCTTCTGTTGTTTTCAAGTTAATATAACTTGCTAGTTTGATCGGTAGAAATGTTTTATGTAAAAAAATTTACTATACACATACTAAAAGAAAACATGGATGGTTTCCTCTTTAACTTTGATGTAAAGAAAAGCTTATCTAATTATGACTCAAAATCAAAAGCCAAATAAAGAAAAAAAATAATTTGACTACACACACACACACACACCTGCAGTTCAGGGGATAAAACACCATTAGCAAAGTAAAAGAAAACTGATGAATTGGCAGTCAGTATTTGCAACATGTGCCACAAAGGGCTTAGTATATCCTTAATATACAACTAATTATGAAAGACAGAAAAAAAAGCCCCAGAACTCCAAAAGAAAAATGGGGAAAAGATATATAGTCAATTCAAATTTGTAAGAGAAGATATAAAAATGTTCTGTAGGCATAGGAAAAAAGGTCCAAATTCGCTGATTATTAAACACCAATAAAATAATACTGAGATACTATTTCTCAACCATCAGGTGAATGAAAATGAGGAAGTATGATGACACATGCCATTGGTGAGACTGTGAGGAAATAGGTGCTCTCAAGCATTGCTTGTGAGGATACAAAATGGTACAATCCTTCTGAATGAGAATTTGAAAATACCTTGCAAAATTACATATGCTGTTACCTTTTGACCAGCAACTGCACTTTTAGACTCTCCCCTGTAACTACATCTATAGCAGCATGGAAATACCTATAAAAGGTTACTCATTGCAAGTTAAATTAGAATTGCACAATACTGGAAATGACCCAGATGTTCACATATGCAAGAATGGTTGAGGAAGCAGTGGAATGGTTCCACACAGTGGAATACTATACAACAACAAAAAGCAAAAAACAAAAATGAACCAAACAAAACAAAGCAAAAAACCACAAAGTGCAAAGGATTGTATTATGCTATTTTTTGTATCAGAAATAGGAGTGTAAGAAAATATAGTGTGTCTGTTTATTTGTGCAAAATAAGTATGGAAAGGATAAACCAGAAACTGAACATTCATGCAAAAATCTTAAAAAAAAACCAAAATAACCCGCAAACTCTCCAAACACTAGCAAACAGGATTCAGTGTATTAAAAAGGATTATAGAGCATAACTAAGTGGGATTTATTCCTGGAATGGAAGAATGCTTCAACATGAAAATTGGTAAATGTAATATGCCACATCAGCAGAAGGAAGGATAAAATCTACATGATCATCTCAACTGATGCAAAAAAACATTTGTTAAAACTCAATAAACTAGGAATAAAAGGAAACTAGCTCAAATAATAAAAGTCATCTATGAAAAACCCATAGCTGACATCATACACGATGATGAAAGACTAAAGATTTGCTCTAAGATCCGGAACAAAGTAATGATGCCACTTTTATCACTTTAAATATACTACTGGAAAATCTAGCCAGAGCAAATAAGCAACAAAAATAAAAAGCATTGAAATTGGAAAGGAAGAAGTAAAATTATCTGCTTATAGATGATATGATCTTATACATAGAAAACCCTAAAGATTCCACACACTCACACATACACACACACACACACACACTGTTAGAACAAATAAGTGATTTCAGCAAAGTAGCAGGATACGAAACAGACAAAAATCAGTTGTACTTACATTCATGAACAATCTGAAAAGGAAATCACAAAATTCCATTTATAATGGCATCAAAAAGAATAAAGTACTTATGGGTTAACTTAAATTGGTGAAAGACTTGTACAAAGAAAACTGCAAATCATTGTTGAAAGAAATTAAAGAGAGGGGCGCCTGGGTGGCTCAGTTGGTTGGGCGACTGCCTTCGGCTCAGGTCGTGATCCTGGAGTCCCAGGATCGAGTCCCGCATCGAGCTCCCTGTTCGGCGGGGAGTCTGCTTCTCCCTCTCCCACTCCCCGTTTGTGTTCCCTCTCTCGTTTGTGTTCCCTCTCTCGCTGTGTCTTTCTCTGTCAAATAAATAAATAAAATCTTTAAAAAAAAAAAAAGAAAGAGGATATAAATGAAACATCCCGTGTTCATGGTTCGGGTAACTTAATTTTTTTTTAAAAAAGATTTATTTATTTGAAGGGAGGTGGGGGAGAGGGGCATGCGGGAGAGAATCTTAAGCAGATTCTGCACTGAGCATGGAGCCTGACGTGGGGTTCAATCTCGGGACACAGATCACGACCTGAGCCAAAACAAAGAGTCAAATGCTCAACCAACTGCACCACCCGGGACCCCCTGGACAACTTAATATTGTTAAAGTGTTAATACTACCAAAAGCAGTCTACAGATCTAGTGCAATCCCTATCAAAATCCCAAGGACTTTTTTTCCCCCCAGAAAATCCATCCTAAAATTCATACAGAATCTAAGGGACTCTAAATAGCCAAAATAATCTTTAAAAAGAACAAAACTGAAGGATTTCTACTTCCTGATTTCAATACTTTTCAAAGACACAGTAATCAAAACTGACAAAAAATTGACAGAGACAGATATATAGCCCAGTGGAACAGAACAGAGAGCCCAGAAATAAATTCTCACATATATGTTCAAATGATTTGTGAAAAAGTACCAAGACCATTCAACAGGGAAAGGACACTCTTTATAACAGATGGTGCTGGGAAGTGGATATCCACATGCAAAATTATGATATTGGACTTTTATTTAACATCATATACAAAAATTAATTCAAAATGGATCAAGGGTCTAAGTGTAAGAGCTAAAATGAGAAAATCTTAGAAGAAAACACAGGACGAATGCTTTATAACATTGGATTTGATAATGATTTTTGGATATGACACCAAAGGCATGGGTTACTAAAGAAAAAATGGACAAATTGGACTTCATTAAAAATGTATAAAGTCAAATGACAAACAGTAAAAAGGCAATTCACAGCATAGGTTAAAATATTTGTAAATCAGATATCTGTTAAGGGATTAATACCTAGAATATGTAGACAATTTCTAAATGTCAACAACAAAATAACCAGATTAAAAGATGAGCAAAGGACTTGATTAGACATTTCTCCAAAGAAAATACAGGAGTGGCTAACAAGCATGAAAAGATGCTCAACATCATTAATCACTTAGGGAAATGCAAATCAAAAGCACAATGAGATACCACTTTTACACCCATTAGCATGACTGTTATTAAAAACAAACAGAAGACAGATGTTGGTGAGGATGTGGAAAAATTGGAACTTTTGCGTGCTCTTGATGGGAATGTAAAATGGCATAGCTGCCGCAGAAATCAGCATGGAAGTTCCTCAAAAAATGAAAAACAGAGTTATCATATGATCTTGCAATTCCACTTCTGGGTATACACCCAAAATAATTGAAAGCAGGATCTCAAAGAGGTATCTGTACAGTTATGTTCGTAGCATCATTCACAATAGCTAAAACAGAAGCAACCCAAGTGATCATTCACAGATGAACGGATAAAGAAAATGTGTCATATACATACAATGGAGTATTATTTAGCCTTTAAAAGGAAACAAATTCTGCAGTACTCTATTACCTGGGTAAACCCTAAGTGAAATAAATCAGTAACAAAAAGGCAATTACTGTATGATTTTAAACTTATATGACGTACTTAGAGTAATTAAAATCATAAAGACAGAGAACATAAAGGGCATTACCAGGGCCTGGGGGCAAACGGAAAATAGTGAATTATTTAATAGGTACAGCGTTTCAGTTTTACAGGTGAGAGTCATGGGGATGGATGATTCTAATGGTTGCACAACAAAACAGCTTGATTACAAAATGGGCAATGGACTTGAATAGACAATTTTTCTCATCACAATAAAAACAGAAGTGATGGAGAATCTTAAAAGGACACAGGTGCCAACTTGAAGGAGCTTCTAGGTTAAACCAGGAACAACTTGAACAAGACAATAATGAGTGTTGGAGTATAACTCATAGAATAAAACCAGTATCCATACTGATATAAATAAATGAATAAGTAGCTCATGGAGAAGAGACAGATTTTCTTTATGAATTAATTCCTCTAAGCCTTTTCTTAATCCCTTTAAGACCATTTTTAGGAAGGTCTGTGTATTTTTAGTGACATAGTTAAAACATTTGTCTAAAAGTAGGGCAACTTGTTCAACAGGAGTCCTGTATTCCAACTTTGTCTGATTAAACTGCCATTAAGAAATGAAATATCAGGAAGTGTTGGCATGGGAAATTGAATGTTTAAGAGTAACAGGTAAGTCTCTCATAAATAAGATGGAAAAAAAGAATAGACAACAAAAGTTCATTAGTTGGAGTGGAGCATCTCAGAACTTTATAGGAAGCAAGTCTTGAGGGAAGATGTGTGACTAAGAGATTTATATGGGAAAGATTTGGGTTTGCAGTTAACATGCCCTAAGTAGCTATGAGCAAATTATTTTGAGTTAGAGAATCATAGAAATTTAGTTGTCCTTTAGGGTTCTTATTTTACAGAGGAAGAACCTGAAAATGTGATGGAAACAATGGACTTAAATTATAACTATTTGCTATTATATTGTTAATCATTGTGCTGTAATTTGTTGTTTGAAGAGGGTTTTCTAGTGAGATAAGGGGTGGGAAAATACTTCGGAAATTAGAATGTAATATATGAAAGTGGTTAATAAATTTCAAAAATTACTTGTTCTGTGCATGGGAGTTCCTTTCCCTTCCTGTCCTCACCAACACTTGTTAATTCTTGTGGTTTTGATTTTAGCCATTCTGACAGGTGTAAGGTGATACCTTATTGTGATTTTGATTTGCATTTCCCTGGTGATGAGTGATGTTGAGCATCTTTTCATGTGTCTGTTGGCCATCTGTGTGTCTTCTTTGGAAAAATGTCTATTCGGGTCCTCTGCCCATTTTTAAATCACATTTGTTCTTTTTGGTGTTGAGATGTATAAGTTCTTTATATATTTTGGTTATTAACCCCTTATCAGATATGTCAGTTGAAAATATCCTCTCCAATTCAGTAGATTGCCTTTTTTTAAAAAAAGGTTTTATGTATTTGAGAGAGAGAGAGAGATAATGAGAGAGAACACAAGAGGGGTGAGGGGCAGAGGGAGAAGTGGACTCCCTGCTGAGCAGGGAGCCCGATGTGGGGCTCGATCCCAGGATCCTGGGATCATGACCTGAGCTGAAGGCAGATGCTTAACGACTGAGCCCCCCAGGCGCCCTGAAGCAGAGTTTCAATCGGATAGAATACATGTTTCGTCCTTTGACCTTAGTATGTTTTTTTAGGTTCTGGAAGAACTAACTGGTCCTTACAAGTAAATCAAGGAATTATCTTTATTGACAGGCTAAAGAGTTTTTCTGTACTATTGCTAAACAAATTGAGTGAGAAATTGCCTTTATGAAAGGCCAGCAAAAGAAAACATATGTAACACTTTAATATAGCCATTTTTTTGTTAATCAAAAATGGTACTCTACCATGTGAACTAATGTTGCTAAAATCATTTATGTAAATGATTATTTGAATATATATTTTCATATGTGTATGTATGTGTTTTTTTAAAGTAAGCTTTATGCCCAAAGAGGGACTTGAACTCATGACCCTGAGATCAAGAGTCACATGCTCTACTGACTGAGCCAGTCAGGCACCCCTCGTATTTATATTTTAATGCTGAACTAGGCAGATATTTCTGCAGGGTTTCCTGTTTGCAATTTAAGTGAATAAGATATGCTATCCATTGGAACCGGTATTTTCCTCCAGAGTATAGCATCAAGGTCACCTGTTTTTGGTTGTTCATTTTAAATTTTGTTTTGTTTTAAAATTGTATCATGCTACCTGCTTTCTGTAATTTGACTGTCAAGGTTAAAGCTCTGCCATTTAATAAGGACAGTGATGGCTTCATTCCTTATGAGTGGTAGTGTTATGGAACCTGGACTGGGTCTCCCGATGGAAGAACCGAGTGGCACTCGGAGATCTTGGAGGATAGGAAGTTTATTTAACGTTGGTGGGCTCAGAGAAGAGTGATCTCCAAAGGTCTGAGCCCTGAGCACAAGCAAAGGGGGTAATTTATACACTTCTACTTCCGCATACTGGGCACTCTTGGCACGTGTGTGAAATGGGGCAGGGAGAAGAACCGGATTGGCACTCGCAGGAGGCAGAGCAGAGAGAAGAACCCGCAAGAGCCCCGGGGCAAGGTCTGGGACTTTCTCACTGGCTTGGTTGGCCATCTTAGGACACAGATTTTTCCTTATCAGTAGATCTAAGTTTTCTTTTCTTTTTTTTTTTTTTTTAAGGTTAATATATTAGCTTAGAGTCAGGGGTTACACGCATGTGCAAGCAGGGAGAGGGGCAGACGGAGAGGGAGAGAATCCCAAGCAGTACTAGTTTGAGCTAGTTATACATACTGGGTAATGAGCACGGGTAGAAAAGGTGAGGAATGCTCCCTTCCCTTAGGTGGAACTATGTAGATAACTACCTACCACAGCAAGAAAACTAGAAAACATTTGAAAACTTTTGTTTTTTAACTCACCAATTCTCAATATATTTAATTTTATGATTATCTAGAAAAAATGATTATCTATTTGCTGTTATAACAAGAAACAGCCATATGTTTCATATCTCCCTTATAGGAGCCTGTATTCTGTAAATAACCAAGTCCATGTACAGACTAAATGTAAGAACCTGATCAAATAAAAAGCGTGATTAAAATTACATAATAAGGCACTGAATTTTTGTAAGCATACATCATAAGTTTATGCACATAATGTGTGCCTTATCATCTGGGTTGTGACCTGAATTATTTGAATTATTGTGTATATATGTATATAAGCCCTTCTCTTCAGGGCTTAGGAACTCCTAAGTTACTGAAGATCAAATTGATGTCAGCCAGGAAACTGTAATTTCCTGTCACTTGGCCTTGAATTACTACGTTGAGTTTTCAGACAATAAACGAATTTCGCTAAAAGACTCAAGTTTTTTTTTTTTCTACTTATCATTAGTATGTAAGAATATGAATGTTTTATACTGTTCCATCTCCATTACACATACATTTATTGGCTCAGAATGATATTCATCCCTCCTTGCCTACTTTTATCTTGAACTAATCAAGTCCAAACTTCCTGCTGAAAACCCCTGTATGTTCTTTTAAATGTGGGCTGCAGAGCCAATTTATCTGATAAAGCAAATAACCTACCATTTCCAGTACAGCAGTGAAGCAGAGCAGTCATGTTGCAAGGACCATAATGTTTTCCCCTGCTGTTTTTATTTGTTCTGCATATCTCAAGTGAGAAAGACGGAATTTTACAAGAACTTAGGTTGTGAAGTACGATGCAAGGCAGTTGATTTTTCTTTAAGTACTTTCCCCGAATATTTGGTATACAAGAGAGAAGCTTGTTTTGTCTTACATAATTGGGTTGCAGTTTTCTGCAAACTAACCCACAAAATTTGTGTTCTATCAGCCTTGACTTTCTGGTTGCCAGTTTCACTATGATGTCACAAAAAGGGATTAATTTATTTGTGGCGGCTTTTATGGGGCAACCCATAGCACCACGTCTCTGTTTAATTGTGTGTAGCTGAATCAAGTAAAGCAGAAAGATTTCCTGAGGTTAACTTGATGGAACCCTTGGCTGAAGGGATGAACTGGGAACTTAGTTTAGGGGTTGGGGCCAGGGTAGAACCCTACACATCTTTTAGCTTTCTGATCTCTGACACATAGGAAGCTCTGGAAAAAGAAAAAAAAAATGGTATTAAGGGAAGGATACCAAAGAAGAGTCCGTTTTTTCATGATAAGGGACTTAGCTAACATGGTGGTCAAGTCAGGCATGTTCAAGGCTGTGTGATATGGTGACTCTAACTGTCAGCAGGAGATCTAGGGACAATTTTTCCTTGACCTGGACACTACCAATGCATTGAAATTAGTAATCATTCTACCCCTTCGTCCCAATAAATGCCAGCAGTGTTCTTGGAACAACCAAAAAGAGTCCCCTGCCTCCTTGGCACATTACCAAATGCCACTTATAAGGGGTCGCAGCCCTGCAGAAACCCAATGGCTAGAGTCCCGTAGTTAGTTGTTGGGTTGGTTGATTTATCTATTATAAATATTTTTACACTCTTTTTTTTTAAGATTTTGTTTATATATTTGACAGAGATATAGCGAGAGAGGGAACACAAGCAGGGGAGTGGGAGAGGGAGAAGCAGGCTCCCTGCTGAGCACGGAGCCCCATGCGGGGCTCGAACCCAGGACCCTGGGATCATGACCTGAGCTGAAGGCAGACACTTAATGCCTGAGCCACCCAGGTGCCCCATATTTTTACATTCTAGAACTTCTTTTTAAACATTTCTTATTTTTGTGAGTTCTCTTCAGTGTTGGGAAAAGCAGAATGAATAATAATGATTAACTTCTGGGTACTCAACATCCAACTTTACCACATTTTAACATTTTGCTTTAGACATTTTTTAAAGATACGGAATACTGCATCATTATTAAAGCTTCCTTTGTAGTTCTCTCCGATCTTATTTCCACATCCTCACCTCAGAAAAAACCCTGCTTATCCTGATTTTGGATTCATTACTTCTTACATGTTTTTATGCTTTTACCATACTCGCATGTTTTTCTAAATTTAGTACTTCTTAATTTTAAACTACTTACAAATGATATCACACTCTGTTCTTGCATAAGTTCCTTATTTGATAAATAATTATGCTATCAAGATTTGTCTATGTGGATATGTAGGGCTTTAGTTCAATCATTTTAAATGTTACAACCATGTCCTTATACAAATATATGCCACAATTATCCAATTTCTCTGGTGCTGGATATTTGGATTACTTAAATTTTTTATCAATGCCAAGGATGCTATAATGAACATTGTCATACACATCTTTTAGTGTATGGATTTCTGCTTAGGAATTCAATTGATGTGTAGATAGTCTGCTGACATTTAACTTTACTAGATTTTGCCAGATTCCAGAAGAGTGGTACATACCCACCAGCAATTCATGAAAGTTTTAGAATTATCACATCTTTTCCAACAGTTGCTATCAGTAACATTTAAAATTTTTTAATAATCTATTAGGTTGGACATAGTGTCTTTTTGAAAAAATTGTATTTTCTTAATTCCTACTTTTTATACGTTTATTAGCCATTAGTGTTTTCTCTTGTAGGAATTGCCTATTCATATACTTTGCTCCTTTTTCTACTGGGTCATTTGTCTTTGTTTTTTGCTTTTTAGTAAGAATTTTGGTTTTAGTGTGTATGTGTGTGTGTGTAAATATATTTTCCCAGTACCTGGCTTTTCTTTTCTATGTTATATGCCCACTTTTTGTTATATAGATGGCTTTAGTCAATTTTATTAATCTCTTTGAGTTTGTATGTTTTATATGTTATGTAAGAAATCTTTTTATGCTAGCTTTATTTTTTCTCAGGTGGATAAACAATAGTTCAAAATCATTTTTGAAATTGTTAATTCTTTTTTAATGAATTGCGTATTAATATTTCTGTGTGAGTGTATCTATTTCTGAGCTATATATTTTATCCCAATAATCTGTCTTTTTCTTTGTCCATTACCTCTCTGTCTTAAATCTCATTGCTTTTTATAAATCTTAGTATCTTTGAAAGCAGCCATTTTAAAAAATTGTCTTGGCTAGTCTTATCCCTTTGTTCTTACATACGAATTTAACAATAGCTTTTTAAGTTACAGACTGGTGGTTACCTATTAAGGGAGGGAGGAATGAAGGGATCTTCTGGAGTTCTAATGTTCTCTATCTTCATATGGGTGGTGTTTAACTTAGTGTATCATATGTTGTACACTTAAGATTTTTGTACCTTATTGTATGCATGTGATGATTACCAGCCTCTAGGTGTTGTGTTATAACTTGGGGATTCTAAGAAAGTATATCAGGGCTGACAGTCTAGTGGGGGACAAGTAATTATGTGTGAAAGCAAGGGGGATATTTAATGCCTCCCAGAACACTGGGGAAGAAGGGCCTGGCTTGTCTACAGTGGAGTTGGGGGCATAAAGTGAAACCTTCAAAAGACATAGCTTTGAGGAGAGTTTTTAAGGATAAGTAGAACTTTGACAAGTAGATTACGTAGCACTTATAGATATATTAGTGCTAAAGGTGTGAAATGACATTTTGTCCTCAGGAACTCTAAGGTTTTTTTGTATAACTACAAAAAATATAGAACCAGGGAAGTGTTAATATATGAAATTAGAAAGTTAAAAAGAATCATGATGAGAAGAGTGTTGAATGACATGCTAAGGAATTTTGATTTTTATTTTCTCTTTAGCTTTAGGTGTTAGGGAACCATTGATTGTAATAAAGTGGCGTGATCAGGTTTGCATTTTGGAGATAATTTTGGCAGTATTGTCAAGACAATTTGGATCTTTCCCCTGGAGTTCTTCCCTTGGTACTTTTCTTACTCTGAGTAACTTCTGTGTATGATCTCCTTCGCAGACTGGTGATACCTAAATCTAAATCTGTTCCAAACTTCTCTCCTGTTTATTCAAACTTGTTAGTAGAATTAATTGTTTCTCTGTCCCTGGATGCAAATTTGGGTTGTTTCTTGTCACTTTAGGTGAGAAAAAATTTCAATTTACAATTTAGAATATTTATTCCATATATTTATAAATACATACTTATTTCAAAAGCTTCTTCCTCTTCACCCAAACCAAAACTGGCTCCTAGTGCCCCTTACTACTACATTCCTGCTATTTGGGCAGAACCTTTTTTCACCTCCTCCCCCACTCAGTGGGGTCTCTGTAGGGAAGATGGGGAAGAGGGGAGAGGTACAGAGGTAGAAGTTTTCTTATTGGCTGATACTATGGTAAGATGGCTTCATTCTCTAGGCCTGGGGGCTATTTAAACTGACACTCTCATTGTTATTTTGCCTGAGATATTTGAAGATTTCACTGTGGGGTCCCTTTGATCTTACCTTCCTCGACTTGAGTAATGATTTTTCCTTGAGCTGAACCTTTCAGATCTCTCCTCAGCTCCTTTTCCCAATGGTACCTACAGCTTCTTCCTGCAGGAATCTCCTTACCTTGGCAAATTACTTTTTCAAGCAGAGTCCCTTTTATAAATGAATGCAGCCAAACATTCCTACCACAAATTCCATATCTTGTCCCTAAGGTTACACATCTTTGATCTGCAGTCAGGGAAGACTGTAATTTACCTTGCAGATGATCACTTTTAGCCTGATGCCACAGGTCCCCTTACCTTGCTCAGGTATTGGGCTTCATGAATGCATTTTCTGACATTTGACCATGTACTGATTAAAGGTTGACATTGTTCTCAGGCAAAATTCTATGCCATAATTAAACAGCTGGTCCATCACCTTAAAAAGAATGATGCCCACGAATAACAGATCCCATCAGTCTAACTTAGATACTTATTTGTTGCTTATTGGAGAGACCATTAACGGGAATACTAAAGACAAGATGTATCTGAATTTTTTCTCAGCTTATTTTTTATCACAAGACATATTAGACAGCAAGAAAACTGCACAGAATGTAAATTTATAGCTCACTGAATTGTTACAAAGCTAGCATCCAAGTCATGCCCACCCAAGTCACAAAATGGAATATTGACAGCATTGCAGTTAAATTCCATTCAAAACATTTTCTGTCCCAGGGCACTCGGCTGGCACAGTCAGTTGCGAGTCTTACTCTTGGTTTCAGCTCAGGTTGTGACCTCTGGGTGGTGGGATCAGGTGGTGGGATGGAGCCCTGAGCTCTGTGTTGACTCCACGCTGACCTTGGAATCTGCTTGGGTTTCTTTCTTCCTCTCCTTCTGCCCCTCCCCACCATGCTTGCATGCGCCTGCGTGCGTGTGCACTCTCTCTGAAATAAACAAATAAATCTCAAAAAAACAAAACAAAACAAACCCTTTCTGTTCCCTCACCAAAGGTAACCACTATCCTGACTTACAACACCATGGTACACATTTTTTGAACTTGCATAAATGGAATCATACAGTATAAATTCTTTTAGTTTGAACTTCAAATTCTTAATATTTTTGACATTTATTTATAATTGATATGTGTCTGTAGTTTGCTTATTTTAATGTATGTTTATCTCTTGTATAAATATACTACAATTTATTTACCTATTGTAATGGTGGACTTTTGTGTTGTTTCCGTATTTTTGGCCATTGTAAAGGAACTGTCTTGAACATTTTTCTTGATGCACATATACATATATTTTTGAAGAGTACAAGCCTAGGAGTATTACTGCTGGGTCATACAGTATGTGTATCTTCAAACTTAGTAGGTTTGCAGTTTCCAATTTTTGTTTAAAAAAAAAAAAGTAACTTTTTTTTGCAAAATTGTTGTACCAGTTTGTACTTTGGCCAGCATGTTCTTGTTTTTCCATGACTTTGCCAACAGTTGGTATTGTCATTTAAAAAAATTTACTCAGTTTTTAATTTTAATTTTAGTACAGTTAACATACAGTGTTATAATAGTTTCAGGTGTACAGTATAGTGTTTCAACAGTTCTATACATTCCTCAGGGCTCATCATGATAAGTGTGCTCTTAATCCCCATCTTTATTTCACATCTCCCCCTACTACCCCTCTGGTAACCATCAGCTTGTTCTCTACAGTTAAGAGTCTGTTTCTTGGTTTGTCCCTCTCTCCCTTTTTTTTTCCTTTGTTCATTTGTTTTGTTTCTTAAATTCCACCATATGAATGAAATAATATGGTGTTTTTCTGATTTATTTCACTTAGTATTCTACTCTCTAGTTCCATCAGTGTTGTTGCAAATGGCAAGATTTCATTCCTTTTTATGGCTGTGTGTGTGTGTGTGTATACCATCTCTTTACCCATTCATCTATTGGTGGACACTTGGGTTGCTTCCATATTTTGGCTATTGTAAATAATGCTGCAATAAACATAGGGGTACATACATCTTTTTGAATTAGTGTTTTTGAATTCCTTGGGTAAATACCCAGTGGTGAGATAACATCATATGGTAATTCTATTTTAATTTCTTGAGGAACCTCATTACTATTTTCTGGAGTGTCTGCACCAGTTTGCATTCCCACCAACAGTGCACAAGAGTTCCTTTTTCTCTACATCCTTGCCAATGCTTGTTTTTTGTGCTTTTGGTTTTAGCTATTCTGACAAGTGTGAGGTGATACCTCATTGTAATTTTGATCTGCATTTCCCTGATGATAAGTGATGTTGAACATATTTTCAGGTGTCGTTGGCCATCTGTATGTCTTCTTTGGAGAAATGTCTGTTCACGTCTTCAGACCATTTTTAATCAGATTTTTTTTTTTTTTTTTAGTGTTGCCTTGTATAAATTCTTTATATATTTTGGATACTAGCCCTTCATTGGATATGTCATTTGCAAATATCTTCTCCCATTCAGTTGGTTGCCTTTTAGTTTTGCTGATTGTTTCCTTCGCTGTGCAGAAGCTTTATATTTTGATTTGGTACCAATAGTTTATTTTTGCTTTTATTTCCCTTGCTGCAGGAGACAGATCTAGAAAAATGCTGCTATGGCCCATGTCAGAGAAGCACCTGCCTGTGCTTTCTTGTAGGATTTTTATCGTTTCAGGTCTCACATTTAGGTCTTTAATCCATTTTGAGTGTATTTTTGTGTATGGTATAAGAAAGTGGTCCAGTTTTATTCTTTTGCATGTTGCTGTCCAGTTTTCCCAACATCGTTTGTTGAAGAGACTTCTTCCTATTGTGTATTCTTGCCTGTTTTAGTTTTTGTTTCTGTTTTTTTTTTAAAATATTTTACTTATTTATTTATTTAGAGAGAGATAACAAGCTGGGGGAGGGGCAGAGGGAGAGAGAGAATCTCAAGCAGACTCCATGCTGAACACGGAGCCCCACACGGGGACTCGATCTCATGACACTGAGAACATGACCTGAGCCGAAATCAAGAGTGGGATGGTTAACTGACTGAGCCACCCACGTGCCTCATCTTTTGTTGAAGATTAATCAACCGTATTATCACGGGTTTGTTTCTGGCTTCTCTATTCTGTTCTGTTGATCTATGTGTCTGTTTTTGTGCCAGTATCATACTGTTTTGATTACTACAGCTTTGTAGTAGATCTTAAAATCTGGAATTGTGATACTTCCAGCTTTGTTTTTTTCTTTTCTTTTTTTTTTTTTTTAAGATTTATTTATTTATTTATTTGACAGAGAGAGTGGGAACGCAAGCAGGAGGAGTGGGAAAGGGAGAAGCAGACTTCCCGCCGAGCAGGGAGCCCGATGCGGGGCTTGATCCCAGGATGCTGGGATCATGATCTGAGCTGAAGGCAGACGCTCAACAACTGAGCCACTCAGGCGCCCCCTGCTTTGTTTTTCTTTTTCAAGATTGTTTTGGCTATTCAGGATCTTTTGTTGTTCCAAACAAATTTTAGTATTACTTGTTCTAGTTATGTGAAAAATGCTGTTGATACTTTGATAGGGATTGTATTAAATGTGTAGATTGCTTTGGATAGTATGGACATTTTAACAATATTTATTCTTTCAATCCATGAGCATGGAATATCTTTCCATTTGTTTGTGTCAGTCTTCAAGTTCTTTGATCAGTGTTTCATAGTTTTCAGAGTACAGATCTTTTACCTCCTTGGTTAAGTTTATTCCTAGGTATTTAATATTTTTGGTGCCATTGTAAATGGGATTGTTTTCTTAATTTCTCTTTCTGTTGCTTCATTATTAGTGTGTAGAAATGCAATGAATTGCTGTATATTGGTTTTGTATTTTCTAACCTTACCGAATTCATTTATCAGTTCTGGTAGTTTTTTGGTTGAGTCTTTAGGGTTTTTTATATATAGTATCATGTCAATTGCGAATAGTGAAAGTCTCATTTCTTTGTTCTCAATTCAGATGCCTTTTATTCCTTTTTGTTGTCTGATTGCTGTGGTTAGGACTTCCAGTATGATGTTGATTAAAAGTGGTGAGAGTGGACATCTTCTTCCTGATCTTAGGAGGAAAGCTTTAAGTTTTTCACCTTGAGTATGATGTGGGCTTTTCATATATGGCCTTTATTATGTTGTGGTATGTTCCCTTAGGACTACTTTGTTAGGGTATTGTCATCTTTTAAAATACCTTTGGGTAGATGAGAAATTATAAACCTTGGTTTACATTAGCATTTTCCTAATATTAATGAGGGTGTTTATTTTTTTATGTTTGTTGGCCATTTGTACATCCTCTTTTTTTCTCACTTTTTATTTTGAAATAATGTCAGATTTACAAAAAGTGGTGGGAAAAAAAGGATAGGGAGGTTTTATGTACCTAGTTTCTCCAAGTGGTAACATTGTGTATTACTATAATATAGTATCAAAGCCAGGAAATTGACATTGTTACAATTAGGAGAATTCACTCATATTTTGCCAGCTTTATATACATTCATTTATGTGTGTGTATAATAATCTTATTGCATGTATAGATTCATGTAACCACCTCCAGAATCAAGATAGAATTATTCTATTACTACAAGGCTTCCTTACACTAACTCTTTTAGACATGACTTTTCTCCCCGTCTTTAACCCACAGCAACCACTAATCTATTTTCTATGTCTGTTGTTTTTTCTTTTTTGGGAACACCTATTCAAATATTTTTGTCTGTTTTCTGTCTTTTCTTGGTTTTTTGGATGTAGTTACATGCATAACAAGTATCTTTTCCTACTCTGTTGCATTTATATTTTCTTATTAGTGTAATCTGATGAATAAAAGTTCCTCATTTTAATATTATCTTAGTTATCATCTTTTTCTTTTTGTTTAGTGCTTTTGACCTCTTGTTTCTCTTCCTTCAGATTATAAAAGTATTCTCCTTGTCTTGTCACAGGTAGATTCACAGTCCACTTAGAAGTGATTACTGATGTGAAGTAGAGGTCAAATTTTTTTTTTTTTTTACCTATATGGCTATCTAATTGAGCCAGAACTCTATTGAAAAACGTTTTTCCCGTGACTTTGTAAACCCAACATTGTAATGAATCAAGTGACCCATATGTGTTAAGAGTTTGTTTCTGGGCTTTCTGTGTCCATGATTAACTTGTCTATCCCTTTCACCAGTTATATACCATTGTATTTATTGTTGGTTTATGTTTCTTAACATCTGACAGAGTAAATAGTTACAATTTGTTCTTCATAAATGTATTGGATTTTAATGGTATTTTGCTTTACCATATATATTTTAGAAACATCTTCTGAAGTTATAAAAAAAAAACTGGGAAGTTTGATTGATCATACACTGAGTCTATAAATTTTTTAGGCAAGAATTGGCATTTTTGCAGTATTAAATCTTACAGTTTGTGAATATAGCATAATACTCTATTTAGATTTTTATTTTTTTGATGTTTTATTGCTTTATCATAAAGTTCTTACCATCTTTTATGAGATCTGTTCCTAGATATTTGATACTTTTAATGCCACTGTAAATAGTATATTTTTAAAGTTTCATCTTTTTGAATGTTTGCTCCTGTTATAAAGGAATATAAAGGGATGCTGTATATTGATTTTGTGTCCAGGAAACTTGCTAACTCAATTATTAATTCTCGTAATTTATCTCTTGATTCTTTAATATTCTGTATACATCATCATAGCATTTATAAATAAAAGTTATATTTCTTCCCTTCCAGTGCTTATACTGCTTGCCTGCATCCCCCTCCCCCTCCCTTCATCTCTCTCTCTCTCATATTTTCTTATATTGCTGCATGGTAGGACTTTAAGTACAATATTGAATAGAATTTATATTAGCAGGTATTTATGTGCTGTTCCTGAGCAAATGGAAAGTCTTTAATTTTTTACCAATAAGTATGATGTTTGCTATAGATATTTTGTGGATATACTTTATCAGATAAAGGAAAATTATGAAAGTCCTTTTCTAGTCTTCCTTTTCCAAGAGTTTGTGCATGCATGTGCGTGTGTGTGTGTGTGATGAATCAATGTTTAATTTGTCAAATTATATTTCTGCACCAATAGAGATGAACGTATCATTTTTCTTCCTTATTTTGTTAATGTGGTGATTTATACTGATTGATTTTCAAATCTTAAACCAATCTTTATTCCTGGCATAGCACCAATTTGGAATTCATGTATGATTCATTTTATACACTGCTGGATTCAGTTTGTTAATGTTCCTTTAGGATTTTTGCTTCTATGTCCATCAGTGAGATTGGCTTGTAATTTTCTGGATTTTAGCAAGCATCTTTAGTTTTCTTTACAAATTCTTTTATCTTCTCCTGTCCAAAATGCTTCTCTTGTGGTATTTGCTGTTTTAGATGACATAATCCTCCCTGTGCTCATGCACCCTTGCATCACACACCCACACTCGTGTCCAGTCAATTAACAATTCCATCAACTACACCTCTTAAATACCACATTACTTAGTTTTGTCATTCTTTCCATCCCATCAACCCCTACGCTAGTTCAGGATACTATTGTCTCTCTTTGATTATTTAAGCAATCCACATAAGGTTTTTCTGTCACAAGTTTTGTTCCTTCCCATTTATCTTCCATGTTGCAATTAAGATGAACTTTTAAAACCACCAATTCTATTATGCTTCATTTCTTCTTACACATTTTCTGTGACTCCTCATTGAATTTCTGTGAGCTCCTCATATTAGCCCTGTGTTCCTTCATGCCCAAGCCTTGGCCCATGCTGTTTTCTTTGCTGATAACATTCCCATTAATACACAAATTAAATATACCTCTGCAGCGTTTCAGAGGACTTCAAGAAAGAGCATAGCTTGGCAAAATAATGGCTAGACAGGAGACAGTGTATGGAAAGGCAAAAAGGCAGTTCAGGAGCTGATTTTCAAACACTATCTACTTTATCATGTGTTTTATGCTTGACTTGGCTTGTTTTGTGGAACCTGGCAATGGTTTCTTAAAGGGAATACATCATGCTGAACCTTTGTGCTCAGCTCTGGATAGCACAGTTTATGAGTCATGTAAAAATTGAAACCTCTTTGATTTTATTTATTTATTTATTTATTTGACAGAGAGAGACACAGTGAGAGAGGGAACACAAGCAGGGAGAGTGGGAGAGGGAGAAGCAGGCTTCCCGCTGAGCGGGGAGCCCGATGCGGGGCTCGATCCCAGGACCCTGGGATCATGACCTGAGCCGAAGGCAGACACTTAATGACTGAGGCACCCAGGCGCCCCAAAATTGAAACCTCTTAAGTAAATAACCAGGGTAATGAGGAATTGTTGTGGGTGCTAGGAATGGTTAACCTGGCCGAGGTGATACTTGAAGAATTGTCAGATAAAAGAGGAAATTGAAAGTATTTTGTGTATATGGATGACTACAAGGATTTAAATAATTACAAATGTACAGAAGTATTTTGGAAGGCAGAATTTATGTCCAAATGAGGAAGAAATATCTAAAGACCAGAACTACTTCGGTATGGAAGGAACTGCCTCCCAAGATACTGTTTCCTCTTGTTTAATGTATTCAAGCAGTGGTTGGTCAATTATGTTTAGGGATTTTATATATTAGAGCAGTGCTTCCAAGACTCACGTCATATCCAGACTAATTAAATCAGAGTCTCTTGGGATGCGACACAAGAATCAATAGTTTTTAAAGCTTCCCTGTGATTCCAAAATGCAGACAAGTTTGGGAAGCCCTACAGTAGAGGGAGGTTTCAACTTCTCAGTGGTTTTCCTGCATCAGGAGTGTCTTGAAGAAATGGAAAAAAAAAAAAAAAGCACATTTCCAAGCACAACCCTTTAGCTTCTACATTAGCTGTGTTGGGTGGACCCAAGGAGTCTCTATGATTAAGAGTATTCCCAGATTATTCCATTTTCTAGCAGGGTTTGGAAACCACTAGATATTATGACTTTTTTTTTTTTAAGAGAATGACTTATGCATTCATAATTCAACAAGGCACCTGACAGACTCATTTATGAGATCCTTGTGGACAAAATATGCAATATGAATTGAGGCAACTATGGAGGACAAAGAATGGGATTTGGATTCAAAGGTATCTGAATTCTAATTCTAGTCCTGTTACTTACTACTTATTTATTAAACTTAAAATATGCACTTACCATCTCAAATGCATCTTAAAATAGACTAACAACCATTTTATAAATTCATTTTAAAATTTAAATAAAGTTATTTACGAAAACTGTCAGTCTAGCATCATGTCTATGTATATTGGACTCTTTTCTAAATTCTGTAGTTCTGTGAATACAGAAATTAATGACTGGATCTATGGAGCATATGCACATGTTTGATGAGCATATGTGTGTATTCTCTGTTGATTTTTAGCTCTGATATGCTGTGAATCCCTGGTTTTAATACAGTTATTATATTTGGTATTTTAAAGGCCATAGGAGTAAAGAATAATGCCTTTGACTTGCTATTGCTTTTATGTGAAATATAATCCATGCCTAATTTTTTTTCTAAATTGCACATTTCAGATAAGAAGTTTTCATTAATTGTACTATAAATGATGGGGGAGAATTAACTGTGTGCTTTTTTTTTTTAAATCACAGGTTTACGGGAACTGTATAATTATTTATTAAAATGGAAAACTGTGAAGAAAGAAAAAGATAGCAGTTGGAGTTAAAATTCCTGGATGAATGTTTTGGTTTTGAGACATCGGCATTTAAAAACGATATGCCGATTTGGAAAGCCCCGGGAGTAAATTGCAAAATTCATCTTTTCCATTCAATCAATGGACTTTTTAATCATTCCATGGAGTTGATGAAGTTCGGAGATGGTGTGTGATGGGAAATGTGGCATGCCAGTGTTTTCCTAGTGATTGCATCTTGGATTAGTTTGCTGCTTTTTTGAAGAGATTCCATTTTGAAAAGCAAGAACCTAATGTGATGGATTTATCTTCAGAGATGAACAGACATGGGAAGAATCCAGTGAGTCATAAGCTAGAAGATCAGAAGAAGGTAATACAAATAAATTTCCTTTTGCTTGGTCTTTTTTGTTTATGCTTAGAGAGAATTTTGTAAATTGAAAATGAATGTGCTTTAGGAGATAAAATAACATACTATTTCATGGAAATAAATCCTGCCATATAGCCAAGGGTAGCTGTGGGTCTGGATTTCATTACCAGTTGGTGGTTTTGTTTCTAAAGTCTTCTGAATTCATCCATCCAATGGGTTGGCAAAGGATTCTGTGGTGTTTTCTCACTCTTGACTCCTAGAAATTCTAGTGACCTGCTGGCCTGACCTCATGGAACAGTTTTCTGAGATCCAGGGTGAGGTATGAGTCATGGGGCATTGCTGGAGTAATGGAGCAAGTTGGAGCTCTCCTAAAGGAGAACACCTGCCTTGCTGCCAGTAGAAGATGTAGTTGGCATTTGAAATTCTCCAATTTCATGTCCTTGGGGTACATCAACGTAAGCCTTCTCGTTTTTACAGCTGGCCTGGAAAGAGAGTAATGAGGAAACTGTGAGGTTTGGTTTGACTCTTCATGTGTGATGTCGAAGGAACTAATAGAAAATATCAAAATAGGGCTGTGCTAGTATTTTTTTTTAATGGGGTTAGAGAGGTTCTGAGTGAGAAGCTGGGAATTGAGTACTGAGGTTTACACTTAAATCTCATTTTTCTACCTTCTTAGACATTCTTACCTGCTAAACTGCTGTACGATAGTGAGAACCATCCAGAGAGTACTTATCAGAAGGGTCAAAGATGGTGCCCAGGAGAGGAATCCCACTCATAATGAAATATATTATCTTTTGTAGTGCCTTCATTGACTCCATTAGTACAGGAGAGGTGTGTGGGGACCCAGTAGCTGAGGCACAAAAGCAAGGAATAATGAGACAATAGAAAGGATATTTTTAGTTAGACCTGGATCTAAGGGGCATGATTAAAGTTTGTTTTTACATGTCATAGAAATTTGCTTACTAGTTATCTTGTACTCCCATGAGACAACTAGCTCTTTTGCAGTTTTGGAGGTAAGATGTTTAGAAGAGGTCATATAGACAGTAGCTTGTTAATTTGCTCTGACATTTGGACCAGTGCTACTAGGAAAGGTGCTATAGTTTGCATGAATCCAGGCAAAAATGGGTGGGTTATTTATGTCCAGTTTGGTCCATTCACTGGGTTTAACTGCCATATAAGTAAATCTTGGAAATACTAAGTATTGTAAAATCCAAGATGCCTGGAATCAATTTTGACTTCAATGTGGATATAAATTTCTGCACAAATAAATGTGTTACCAAGAATGCTGTTGGTGTTTCAAATGGGTCAGCATATTTTTTCTTCTGCTGATACTAAGGTGTTGATCCAAAAGAGATGGTGAGATCAGTTTCCATCCAAAGCATGCTCTGCAGTTTCTTAACTGAGGAGCGATTTAATCATTTTTCTCTATCTACATTTTAAAAATATCCTTAACTCTGATGGCTAATTCGCTTACTGTATTGGATTGGAGACAAGGAGAGTGGGTAATAGGTAAGCAATTAATATTACAGAATTCTGATTTTTGAAGGAAGTCCTTCTTTTCTGGCAGGGAAGAAAAGTCCCTCTGCAGGTGCTATCATTTTCTTTCCTGAATAAAAGATATTTTCTGCAAACACATAAGGGATTGCAAGCTAGAGAATGGAATGAAATCATTCTGAAAATTCCTTGCATGGAACTTTAAACAATGATCCATAATGATGCTTAGTTTCCCAGGCCAGTTCACAAAGGACCGTTCAGCTCATACAGAATAGTAATAGAGTTTAGACAAATTATGGAGAGCCATGATTCTGTGGGAAAATTAGAAAGACCAGTGTGGTGGTGTTGGATGAGAGGATCCCCATTTCACTGTAGCCTCGCCTTCTAGTTGGTAGGGAGGTGGGGGAGGAAAGAGCATTTTCAATGAGCATTAAGGGGAAAATGGTATCCTAATGATTTCCTGGCTACCCAGTTGGTGTGAGCATTCACACTGAGTAAGCCAGAACCTAAGATATTGATCGATCAATTGATTGGTACTTAAGATTCAAATTTGCTAAGTGTCAGCAGGAATACCTAGTCTCAATGACAGTTTTATGAGTTTGTAGTAAGGAGAAGGAGGAAACGTTAACATCATAAATCTTCTTTGACTAAGCTCTGGGCACAGCCCGGCCACCACACAATTACCAGTAGAGATTATAAGAGCATTCATGTAATTACTTCAAGTGTTTGTAGTCCTTCATGATGAATTAATTTAACAGGCACAAGCGTTCCACATCAGTAAAATAAAATGCATTTATTCCAACTCATGACTTAATCCAGAAGTGAAGCATCATTTTGGTGTTACTGAAAAATGTGTTCTTCTCACAGTGTTTGGCATATGGTAGCTATTTAAAGTAAGGTGAACTGAACTGATTTCAATACATGCTTCTGTTTTGAACAATGTACCACTGATTTTTGTTCAGTGTACGAATAGCTCACTAGCTTTTGTTCTTGACTTAAATTATATGAATCTGTACTTCGTATGCTCTACTGTTAGGATACTGAGCATATGAGTTTGTGAGTTTGTGTTCTACTGCAGTGAGTCGGTGAATATCAGGGAAGAGATAATTTATGGAGTGCTTACTCTACAAGACACATGCTTGCTTGGTCCTTTCCAATTTATGAAGAAAGTGTATTTCTACAAAGATAAAAGGTGCTTTTTTACCTTTTCTATATCTCCTTAAGAGATTTGGTCCTGTAAAAATAATGATCAGTTTCTCAAAAATATATATACAATAAGAAGAATATATATACCATTATTCAAAACTAAAGAGTTCAAAAGTATGTGTGACTTCTTGGGCTTCTTCAAAATAATGCCCCATCACCGGACTAAATCTGGAAAACATACTTGGAAGTTAAAAGGTATCACATCCACAAGTCCTATCTGAAGTACTCTTCATTATGGATAAACCAGAGATGTAGATCTTACAGGGGTTGAAAATACTTCTAAGAATCTCAAATCGACTTGGAATAGTGTAGGGCTAGGTGGAATTCAACTCATTTTTTGATTCCTGTGATTTTTATCAGTAGGATTTTTCAGTTAGGATTGGCCCATAATCCCTGCTTTTGGCATTCCATTTCTGGAATGTCCCAGATGGGAAAATTATCGTGGCATCTAAATAGAGCTCTTGCATGCCCGTAATGAGGTGTTTTATTTTTGAAAACTTGACCTTTTGACCCATGTTTGCTCATTGATGCCAGTGAGTTTGGTATATTGCTTTCCACTAATTTCATTGCTTTGTGGGATTCTTTCTGCAAAAGCCCCTGGAACAGTGAAAGCCCAATAGGTACAAATGTCACTTCGGTTTAATTAATTGTGACCTTGAACTGAAAAGCAGAGCTCAGTAGGTTTTACTGTCAGTCTAATTGCAGCAGTTTACAGCTCAGACAGCCCTGGGACACTGCTTTATTGCTCCATGAACATTTTGTGTATTAAACCAAAGCATTTGTCATAGTCAACAGTTTACTAGGTACTGCTCAAAAGGGTAGCAGGACACACACTTTGAAATTATGACAACAAAATGCAGTACGTATTTACTGACCTATTGGAATGCTTTTGTTACTCTGTTCTCTAAAGCAGAAAGGGATGACAATATTATCGCAAATATGCAAAGATTTACATTCTTAGCAATGTCTAAGATTGATGTCATCATAGGTTTTCATTGCCTAAAATCATGTCTTACATGCTAGTTGGGCAGCATTATTTTCACACTGCCTTGCAAAAACCTCCAGATGAATTCTAACACCTCATGTCTTCCTACGTGGTGGCAATTATTTCAGAAGTAACACAGTCTGGGGGTAGTGAGCGAGAGAGTTTGAGATGTTGAAAACCATGTAAAATGAGAGAAACGCTTGTGTTAATTAATAGAAAAGGGGGTGCTGATATGAAGAAAGCCTGCTGTTTTAAGGGCAGCCCCAGTGATATTGTGGACTTAACATCAAGATTAGGTAGGGGGTTAGAAAAAGCATCATGTGCCAGTGACAATGAGGGCTTCCACAGTATCTCTCCACATACACTAGTGTGGTTTGTTTGTTCTTCGGTTGACTTCATACGGAAGTGTGGTCCAGCTGCATGGCTGCATACAACTATGTTAGGCTACTCCAGGAATTTTACTACAAACCTTACTTGTGATTCCCAGTGCTTTAGAGAGTAAAAATAATTTATTAGTTTAAATCTAGCCTAATTCTTCTTTTAGTATTTTTCTTTTCAGTGTGCTGATACTTTTGGACTGCGTTTGTTGCATTTTCCTGCAGTGATAGTAAAATAGCATCATGTAAGCTTCAAAAAGTGTATTGGGATTATTGTCACTGGTGTTGAGAACTACTTGAAATTGTTTATGTTGGAAACTGATTAAAAATCTGTTTTCTTAAGAGAAAATATGAAGATAAATCACTCAAGAAGAGAAGGCTTAGGATAGATCCAGGGTTTCATTCTTTGATCTTCTTGAAGGATGGACTCATTAAATGGTGCTTTATTTTTTATGAATCTGCCTGACTTCTTTTTTGTTAGTGTATATGAGATATGTTAAAAGCACCTTAAGGGAGGATGAAGTTTCTGCAGCAAAGCCACATCATTTATTAATCACCTGACTGTGAAGCATGAATGCTAATATGAGTGGATTATCGGGGGGTCTCAACAAAATTGATTAGTCATCTGGTTACTGATTATCCAAACTTTTAATTTTTGAAATACATTGAGCAGCCATTCTGGCATGTTATATTGTATAAATCTGGAATCCATGTATAGACACAAATATGAATGTCATGTTCACAAAGAAACTAGTACTGGAATTGTGGCATACTGTGATACCACTTAAGATTGTCCCTAATTTCTCCCTCTGCCTCGTTGTCTCTTAAAAAAAGGGTACTGCAAACAGCTGTTGGCCAGCCACTTTACCTGGAGTTCTCTAAGGATGAATTAGATAAGGTGGCCTCTTTTTTTGCTGAGCAATGATTCTAGAAACTTCTCTCTCACAGATCTGAACTTGGATAGAACTTCTTTTAAAGCTTCTTCTAGCATGTCATAGGTGGTCCTCAAATAGACCTCTTCTGAAAGTTTATATGGCAACTTACCTTTTTGGTCCTGGCAGCATACATTTTCAATGTCAATAGACTTGGGCTAATGAGAAGAACTGGAAATAGATAAAAGTGAATACTGTATACCATGCTTAATGGTTCTACTCCTTTGTTCTAAACTAGACCATGTTCCATTTCCTGATAGGTGGATTTTAGATATCAACAGATATAATGACTGCATAATCTTCATAGAAATAGATACAACAGGCAAGCCCAAGGTAGATGATACTTGAGTTGTGTGATACATGTTTTATGTGTTTTGAAGGCAGAATTATATGTAAATTGTTATTATGGTTATTAGTTGTCATTAACTATGATCTCAATGATAACAATGACTACGAAGCTATGAGTCAATAAGTTTTAATTCCCATTTCTTCTTAAATCCTTTTTTCTGTCTTGGTATTAACATGTGAATTCTGACTCCATAAGGGAATGACTGAGACTAATTTTTTCTACTAAAATATATTAGAAAAATGTGACCATATGCAATGCAAAAAACTTGGAATACATAATACAATTAGCTCTCACCTTTCTATGCATACATCATTTGATTTTTATATATTTATGTATAAATATTTATAATATTTATACACACACACACACAATTTTTAAAGCAGATATTATAATACCATGTGGCCTGTTTAGAATGGCCAATCATGTCATTGTCAGTTTCTCCTTAAGATTGTCTTCCTGGGGCACCTGGGTGGCTCAGTCGTTAAGCGTCTGCCTTCAGCTCAGATCATGGTCCCAGGGTCCTGGGATCGAGCCCCACATCGGGCTCTCTGCTCCGCAGGAAGCCTGCTTCTCCCTCTCCCACTCCCCCCGCTTGTGTTCCCTCTCTCGCTGTGTCTCTCTGTCAAAATAAATAAAATCTTTAAAAAAAAAAAAAAAAAGATTGTCTTCCTAAGAAGGCTGGGGCTTTTCTCCATTTGACCATATAAATATATACTTATGAATACAACACAATCATTTTAATCAATAGTTTAACCATGTCTGGTTACCTCCTTTGAGGTTCCAGGTAAGTATAAAAGGGTGAACTGAGATTCCACAAACCTTACCCTGAGGTAGCTAAGTGGGCAAAACCCTGCGAATGCATGTAAAAATACCATTAAAAAGTGCTGAATGTCAAAATTGGGGGGAGGGGGAGAAAGACTTTTGCTCATTTCCAAAGGCCAAAGACTTGAGATAATCACAGAATCAGAGTATACCTTGGTACCAGAATGGAGTGGGAAGCAAGAACCAGATGTGTAAGCAGAGAAGAGGAGTCGTGATGAGCCGGGAGTGGGTTGACATGCCTAAGGTGTTTCTATGTACAGCAGTCTGATTTAATGGCACCGGGACAGGGTGGACAGAATTTTTTGTGTTTTTCTTACACAGGGACTGACCAAATTTCTCCCAGACATGATATTCAGTGAAGATGCCATGCCTGGATGAGTTACATGAAACAAAGCAGATTTAATGATATGTTATAAAAGCAGTGGACATAAGAAATTGTGTAAATTTTATATGGAAATTTGGGAAAATTTTATGGTAAATAAGCAGAAAACCATCAAATCTTCAAAGTGTGTTCTGAGGAACAGCAACAGTCTTCTCTTCAGGGAATGTGTAAGAAATGCAGAGTCTCAGGCCCCCCACCAAACCTACTGAATCAGAATGTGCTTTTTCACAAGATCCCCAGGTGATTCTCATGCACAGCAGTATGGGAGAAGCACTGCCCTAGAAATCATGCCTGAGAGCTCCTCAGTGGGATTAAGCTTTGGTTACCCACTGTTGGAATATGATGCCCTTTATTTTCTGTCTTATGGTTCCTGTTTCCCTTCCTGACTTTCTCTCCTAGTATTTCCTGGAATCATCAGCTAAATAAACGACTTTCTCAGGAATCATTGTTTCAAGGTCTACTCTGGCAGAAACCTAAACTAAGACATTCTGTATCTAGAGTTCTAGAATCCATACTGAGTATTTGTTTCAATCAGTTAGTGTTGGACTCTATGTCAACACAGTTATTTGGAATTCAAGTTTTTCAAGAATTCTTCTATCTCTTTTATTCATTCCTGTTTTATTCTTGGATATCCCCAGTGCACACCCAGATAATAATATCAACACTTGTACAGTTCCACTCAATTAACAGGTGATCTGCTCGCAGGACCAATGCTGCCACCTCCCACTGCCACCCCATTGTCAATGGTCTCTGCAGCACAAATTGCAAATTGTCCCAAGAGGTCCCAGGAGGAGCTATGTTAGTATTGTATGAGCAATACAATGGAAAAAAAAATGGCGATACCCATGATCTTAGGTTTAGTCGGAAGAAACACTGCCCAATAATAAAACTTGGCTCAGTATTTGACTCATGACCTCATCAGTCAGGCTAGCAATGTCTTTGGGACGATCTAATAAAAAGTAGTGTAGTAAATAGTTAAGAGCAAAGGATCTAAAATAAGACTGCCTGAGTTTGATTCTTGGCTCTGGCACTTCCTCAAATTACTGAACTCCATCTTCTCCTAGTTTTCGCATTTGTGTTATTTTATAAAATGGCAGTATTGAAAAAACTTACATATATAGCATTTGGAGCAATGCCTCGCACCTAGAAAATACTCAATAACTGGTAGCTTTGGGGGGTGAACCAAAGAGTCGGGCATGGTTTCTCCTCTGTGGGCAGAGCCAGAATGTGCACTTAAGAGCAGAAGTGTTCCCCCCTTCTCATCCCTTGACTTCCTATGAGGTCCGGAAATGCTGGTGCTCAGTGACTTCCAGGTTAACTCCCATCCCAGCAGCTCATGTTAGACTTCTCTCTACCATCTGCATTTAAC
Source organism: Leptonychotes weddellii (assembly GCF_054177405.1). Lineage (NCBI taxonomy): Eukaryota > Metazoa > Chordata > Mammalia > Carnivora > Phocidae > Leptonychotes > Leptonychotes weddellii. The sequence continues at coordinate 123,040,801 of NC_138373.1, forward strand.
CATTTAAGCATTCCTAACATGAGGATCCCCACAGTGTGAAGGGCTTCTTTATTTGGGAGTGGAAACATCCCCACTCCCCCACGCCCCTCATGAAAATGTGGAAGTGTAACTAATCAGTCCTGGATTATCCATCCTAGCCTAAGGATAGAATTTCCCTGTGGGTCTGAGCATTCTTTCTTGACTTATATTAAACTTGGTGTTAGTGGTTCCTGTGAATCCAGGGCCTTAGCTTGCCTGTTATCTGGAGAGAGACAGAGGATAGTTGGTGCTCAGGATATTTCGTCTTGAAATATGGATATAAGATTAACCACATGTGACTAGAGTTCAACCCTAGAGCTAGTCAGAAGAAAAGTCTGTGAGTTCAAAGACTCTTCTTCTTCTTCTTTTTTAAAGATTTTATTTATTTATTGGAGAGAGCGAGCAAGTTAGAGAGAGAGAGCATGAATGGGGGAGGAGTAGAGGGAGAGGGAGAAGCAGACTCCCCACTGAGCAGGGAGCCCGATGTGGGACTCGATCCCAGGACCCTGGGATCATGGCCTGAGCCAAAGGCAAACGCTTAACTGACTGAGCCACCCAGGCATCCCAAAGACTTTATTTTTCCTTAGGATGACAAGTTTGATAAACCAAAATGCTTTCTGGCCATAGCATATTGATAAATACAAAGTTATCCTTAACTCATGGTATGTTTTAAATAAAAATTTACTTTCTAAATCCTAAATATTTAGGATGAGTTTTGTTTCTATTTTCAAGAGGGTTAAAAGAACGTTGAACATGGGAAAAATTCTCAGTTGACACAGACTTTATTTCTTTCATTTCCAACATGAGATTGAGAGCATAAAAATGTATATAACAAAGATATGTCATGAAGCAAACATGGTAAAATGTTAACTGTAGAGTTTAGTCATAGGTATATAGGTGTTTATTGTAAAATTCTTTGAACTTTTCTGTATGTTTGAAAATATGTATAAAATAATATGGGGGAATATATGAAGAAGAAGTGATGCTTCTTGGTATTTACATTCTAGTAGCTCATCTGTAGTTTTTGTGCCTTACTTTTCCTGAACTTGATTCTCCTCCTCAATGTAACTTAGGGATCAAGAGACCTTATGCGATTTTAGAGGGAGACTGACTCAGGACTGCTATTACTAGTCTTTTAGCTGCACTGGGTAGTGTTCCAATTGGCCTGGGATCTTAAACAGTCTTTCTTACATGATATATATAGGAAATGCATTCACAATTTTCAACCACTGACTTAAAAATCAATTATAGGATCCATCCCCATATGTATTGATTTTCCTTGACTTAAAAATAAATTTGGTATATTCATTCATGTGTATAAATTATAGAAGAGCACAATTATTGTGCTTCAGTTTGAATCTGGAGATGTCAGTTCCAATCATTAACACAATAAAAGGAAATACCTTTTTATCATTTTTGGAATCATTTTCCATGATCATTTTTCATGTTTCAGGGGACTAGCTATTCTTTATAAATGTTTCCTGACACATATCACAGTAGACAGTGTCGTTGGTTAAAAATTATTAAAAATGTGCAATGTTACATTGCCTGTTTAGAAGCAATTCTTGTGAGTATTTTTGCATAATGGTAAAGTAGTTCCTTAGTGCCCAGTGGATGCACTTCTTGGCTAAGAATGTTCTACAGTATATACAGAAGGTTCTACATATTGCTTGCTGTCTTCCAGTTAACTAATTAGGTTTTGATAAGTCATTGTTTGAGAGACAGAGATGGAGGTTAGTGGATTCAGGTTAGTATTGCTGCTCTTACTTGTATTATATATTGCATTGTAGCATAATATTTTGTTCGAAGATGGAAATTATCAATCTAAGAATCAAACACAGATTTAAAAGGTATGATGTTTTGGCTGACTTCAGTGTATATTTATGTATTTATGGAGTGCCTACTAATGCTCCATGGTAGATAACAGTAATACACTTCACTGTATTATAATGTTAGCTGCATTACTGATGAGGGCATCCATTTGTATCCATCACCTCCCCCTTGCATAACAAAGTGGGTTGGGCTTCTAACTAATAGTTGAGTAGCAAGCAATCTGTAGTTTACAAAGCACTTGTCCTTGCATTTCTTTCCAACCTCACAACACAGTCAAATTGTGGGTCCAATACTTTTTATGTTCATTTTAGTGATGAACTTGTCCTAGACGAGAGAACTCACCAGGTTGCATCTTTCTATTTTGCTCAATGGTCTATGATTTTTTTTTTTTATTTATCTACCTATGTTTAACATGTTTTCTATGTGTATGGAAATTATTTCTTTCTTAACATCTCATATATTAATGTATTATTAAAAATCTGTTTGAAAGATATAAATCTATGGAAGACTTTCTAGTTTTTCTGTTAAACCTTTATGCTACATGAGTCTGAGTATAATATACTTTTTTAAACAAATAGTTTTCTTTTTTTAAAGCAAATGTTTTTCAAGAGCTCTCTCCCAGATTACTTTGAAAAGATGTGAAAAATGAGAGCCCAGATTTGGGAAACTGCAGTTCTTTGTTGGCATTCAACCTGGTTTGGTCACATTCGACTTGTCACGTTTGGGTACTTACATTCAAGGTTCTCCATCTATCTTATTAAAGGTGACGGATTACATTAAATCACATTAGGAAGCTTCATTTAATTGTTAGCAAAATATGTTGTAAGGAACACAGGTCACATTTAAATTTGATAGGCTACACAGAAAAAAATCGTTGCCAGTCCACACAGGTAGGGCCACACTCCATCTTAGTTTCTCTGTTTTGCCAGCTCGTCAGCCACCAGACAACCCACAGAGCTTGGCTCCCTGGTCTCCTGGCTGTGCCAGTGACACATGTGAGTACACGCTGGTATGTAAGCCACTGTGCTCTCCTGTAGGGAGGCAGGATGTTCTGTTGGACCACATTCACATTCAGAATTTGCTCACCGTGGTGGAAATGAATGGGAAGTGGGGTCCGTCCCAGAGATAAGATTGCTAGCCATTTTAAGGCATGTCCACATCATTTTTGAGGGGATGTTAAAAAATAAAATAAGATGGATATGTGTCCATCGTTGGACGTAATTTGTAGGACGTTTGGTTGATCTAATGCAAAATGAAGATGAGAATAGTGTTCTATATAAAGAGCCCTTTTGACTTTCTACGTTAATAAATATCTTTAAACAGTCTGCAAGTATCACATTTTCCTAAGGTGTGTTTTTGCACATGCTAATAACTCTAAGGTATTAATTCAAATGGGCACATTTAGTTCTGAGGCAAGGTTGCCCCTCAAGAATATGACTGAAAGCACATGAATTCTCCTGCTTACTTTTCACATTTTGCTGCTGGTAGTTAATTTTATACTTTTCTGTTGTTATTGTTAACATTAGCTGTTCTTTGAAACTCTTGTTGGCTGCTTGATGAAACAACATTGTTAGGTGCAATGTAGTACTTTTACTTCATGCTATCTCAGTAAGAAGGGCTTCTATCTTTTAATAGTTGCTGGTATTGGCAAATCGTAGTGCTTGCAAATAACAGATAAACAACACCTTGTAGAGACTTGTTACTCTCTAATTAACACTGGGAAAGGATTTAGGGTTAAACTTGAAAAACAACATAATGTCTTTGTCTGCTTTGCTTTGTAAAATATTTTTATATAATCATGAACTGATGCAGTTGATTTCCACATTGCTCTGGGGGAAAAGTATAATAAAAGTTAAAAAAAAATGTGCCTTCACATTTCAGCCCCACTTCCCATTTTAGAAATGTCTTTCATCTCCATTATCAGGTACCAAATTAGTGTTCCAGCTAAGTATATGATACTAAGAGGATTCATGGATATAACAGTGATTTTCTTTTTGACGCATCCAGATTTACCACTTGCCTTCCGAAAACCCTCCAATGACTTTCTAGTGCATTTTGAGTACAATCTGAACTCTTTGACATGGCCCATAGGGCCCTGCATAATCTAATTCCCATTCTCCCTCCAACTTTGTTTCCTGCCACCTTGTCTCTCCCTCATTCTGTACAAGGCATGTTGGTAATCTGTCCGTACGTTCTTTGAACAACCAAGGGATTTCTCCTTTGCAGGCCTTCAAATTGCTCTTTCTGCCTGCAGTATCCATTGCTCTATTTTTTGCGTGAATGACCTCTCATCATTCAGGTATAGGGTATTAATGTAATTTACTCCAGAAAGTGCTTCCCCAGCCACTCCATCCTTGTGTTCTGTTGATTTTCTTTCTAGTAATCCTTTCAATGTGTCCTATTACCCGCGGAACTGCTTGCTTGTTTACAGTCTGCCTCTATGAGGCTAAGGACTCTGTCTGTCTTGGTCAACATTGTGTCGGAAGCCTTGTGTGTGGTATAAACTCAAGAACTGTTGCTTTGGAACAAAGAAAAAAATCCATGTGAATCCATAAACAACCATTTATTCCACAAAGGTTTAATGAGTACTGGCCAGATTGGGGTGTACTTTTTGATAAAAAGCTAAAGAAGAAAGATATAACACCCATCTTACTCCCATGGAGTTCTCAGGCTAGTAAATCATTAAATAAGAAAATGGGAAAACTTTTACCTTTTTGGTTGGAGTAAATTCTTATGAGGATTCTCTGCCCAAACATACCCTTGGAGCTTTATTTCTCTCTCTGAGGGAAGAGTGGAATTTTCTTTTTGAAAGATGTATTTATTTATTTGAGAGAGAGGGAGAGGAGAGTGCGCACAGTGGGGGGAGGAGCAGAGGGAGAGGGAGAATCTCAAGCAGACTCTGCGCTGAGTGCAAAGCCGGATTCGGGGATTGATCCCATGACCCTGAGATTATGACCCGCACTGAAATCAAGAGTCAGACGCTTAACTGACGGTGCCATCCAGGCGCCCCAAGAGTGGAATTTTCAAAGCATGACCATCTGTGCAGCCTCCTTTATTTCCCACTGACTCTCTGAAGCATTTCCGCTCTAAGAAGGTGAGAGAAATGACAGGCTTAAAAGTTTAACCACTTTCATTACAAATCATCTAGCTATTTATGAATTAATCCATGGTATTTTGTAAGTAGAAGAGATCACATCTCTTAGGATTTAAGATTGTTGGATACTGACTGATCCAGGTATTTCTGTGATATTTGGACCATCTCTATCTAAGCAGTATCAAAAATGAAGGCTAACAGGGCGCCTGGGTGGCTCAGTTGGTTAAGCGACTGCCTTCGGCTCAGGTCAAGATTCCGGAGTCCTGGGATCGAGTCCCGCATCAGGCTCCCAGCTCAGCGGGGAGCCTGCTTCTCCTTCTGACCCTCTCCCCTCTCATGCTGTTTCTCTGTCTCTCTCTCTTTCTCCCAAATAAATAAATAAATAAAATCTTTAAAAAAAAAATGAAGGCTAACATTATTGTACATGTAAGGTTTGATTGTTTTTACTCACAAATAGAGGGTAAAAGGATGGTCTAATTTTAAGTTCTGAATTGAGTGTAAGTGCCCTCACCTATCATCTTAGCACAGACATTAATATCAGCTTCTTGAGTAGTATTCCAGAATTCTGATCGTATAGTTGAAAGTGGAGAAGGGCAGGGTCAGTCCTACTTACCCATCCAAATAGAGATGAACCCGTCTCATCAGTCCATGCCATTGTTTTTTGCTGCCAGATGGTGCTGACAGGTGTTTCTTTATAGCCTAACTGGTAATGGCCACCTAGTGCTGTTCAGGATGTTCTCTGACAGAATATGATCCTGCTTCCTAGGACTAAGCTGGACTGTATTTTTGCCACCGTACCTGTAGTATTCAGTGTTCCTTCTTTTCAGGTAAGATACATACCCACCTCCCAGGCACCAGGGACACTGCATCAGATCTGTTTCCAGGGTCTTTATTCTCCAGGCATTTACCCCTAGACATCATTTTTGACTATGATTTTTCTTTTCTACCAATAAACACAATGTGCTTGATTATATACCCTTTACCTGGGTAGTTGGCTTCTCCTAAAATTTCCTTGGACCCTAGAGTCCGTTTTAATTACTCCAAAGTAATTTCCAGCAACTCACGAGCTAGGGAAGAGAAAACACAAATATGAAAACTAAACTAATATATTTCCGTAATGAGCCATGCTACTGTATAAAGTACATTAGTCAATAGATGTGTTGATTTCCTTACCTCTGTAGTATTAAGCATGTCCATTCTCAGAAACTTTCTGTAATATTATAATTTATACTGACCACCAGCTAGCTTCTTGTACGTGAAGTCTTATTCTGTTAAGTCTGATTAATATCATTTGGCCAAGAGTATTAAGATTCTTTCCTTGAAGAAAAAACTTTATTTTTGGTAGTTAGGAGAGCACTTTCCTGGATAAGAAAATATAATTAGCCCTTTATATGCTTGTTTTATATGGCTAGATTCTTTCCAATATTCAGAAAGACTGGGAGTCCATTAGCACACACTGTTGTTTTATTTTTTTCTCAAAGATAATGGGCTTTTCATACTCTTGTTTACAAACATAATTAAAAATAGGCTTTTGTGGAGAGGAACTTAATTTTAATAGAATGTTGATTAACTGAAGTGTTACTTAGTTTTTTTAAAAAATCTTAGAGAGCACCTGATATAAATTTAGGATTATTCTAAGAGAAAGTAAAGCTAGAGCAGCTACTACAAAGTAGAAAACAGAACTTAAAAAATATTCGAATGCTCTGTACTTTCTGATACAATATCCACGAGGCACTGTAGCTATTACAATTTAAATTAATAAAAATTAAATAAAGAATTCAGTTCTGCAGTTTCAACAACCATATTTCAAGTGCTCAATCTTTACATGTGACTGGTGGCTACCATATTGGAAAGCACATTTACATTATTATAGCAAGTTCTATTGGACATTGCTACTGAAATACTGTCCTGGTTAGAATGCAATGTGGAATGGGAAGTTAGGGGAATCAAAGTCAGGGTTACAACAATGAAAGGCAGAAGAACAAGAGCAGTCATGGAAGGTGTTTTGTCTTCTTTTTAGTGCACAAAATTGGAATGGGAAGCCATCATTGTTCCATGATAAAGGGGACAATAACCTTTTTGCCTGCCACTAATTTAGTAGAATAAAGTGTTTGAAAAGATCTTAAAACTCCATTAGACCAATTACCAAGTTAGTATTTAAAATGTTTATATTGCTTATTTTTGCTTACCTGGAATAATCCAAAGCACCTTACTTTAAGAAGCAATATACATTGAGCAATGAGTGGGATAATCAGTTTTGCATTATATATGTAAAAAAAAATTTGAGTTGTCATAAGCTATTATCCGTAATAAATTAGTTGATAGTAAACTTTCACTACTGAACCAACATGAAGACTTTCCAAAAATGCTTTCCATGATCTCGTGGGGAGCTAAATGCTGTTTCAAATCTTAGAACATGATAGGGTTGTCAGCCAACAAATGAGTATCAGGGCAAAAGTACTGAGGTCAGAAAGAATCTTAGAATACTTGCAAAAATACATGTAATATTCCTTATCATTTTAGCAAATGATTTAACGTCATGTTTTTATCCATTTATATTGTAGTTCAACTTATTTGTCATATATTTTTTATTGTCTTCTTGCCAAATGATAAGATTCACAAAGCCATATGTTTCCTAAGCTTCTCTTGGACAGAAATTTTACTAAAGCTAGAACAAGTAAAATATTACCCAGTCAGCAAGACATCATTAGTTATTTGTGTTCTAGGTGGTGTTGTTCCAAAATAGGTATCATGGAAGCCCATTTTCCATGAGGTCATATCAGATCACTTTTGGTACAAAATGTAAAACCAAAGGTGCCCCAGAAAAGTTTGATGAAGCTATTATATTCATTAAAAATGAAAGAATATCATGGAGTTTAAATGATGACACAAATAAGATACACGGATACTTAATTTACCAGGAATGTTAAATCTTAGTAGACTGCATTTTGTGTTCCATGTAGTAGTTACAGAATAATAAAGCCAAAAAGAACCTTAGAGATCACATAGTTCACTCTGAAGTTGAGAAATCTGAGGCCCAGAGTGGCCACGTGACTTTTTCAAGTTCACACTGCTGAATGATGTCAGAACTGTGATCAAAGACACATATATAATAGTTTCAATTCCATTAGTTGATTTGATTTTTTTGAGTTGAATTGAATTTTTTAAGGATGTATTTATTAGAGAGAGAGCATGAGCAGGAGAAGGAGAGGGAGAGAGAATCTCAAGCAGACTCTGCTCTGAGCGCGGAGCCCAATGTGAGGCTTGATCTCATGACCATGAGATTACAACCTGGGCAGAAACCCAGAGCAGACACTTAACTGACTGTACCACCCAGGTGCCCCTGATTTAATTTTTTTTTTAATCAGGCAGTCCATTATAATATTTAACAGCTTATAATTCCCATTTTTAAAACATAAATTTATATATACCAATGATTCCCAAATTTAACACTTTCTCAGAGAAGCTTGTCTTAATGTTATGATCCAATACATGTGTACTGTTACCTTGGACTAGTGATAGGATAGGAACAACCCAGCAGGGCACTTGAATTGAGCTTCATTTGCCATCTCCTTGCCAATTTCAGACACTGATGTTCACGCCCCACCTTGTGTTGTAGTTCCTCATGGATACCTTTGTTGGTGACTGCAAGTATTCAGGCACTTTAAGTCCCAGGCCTTAAGCATCTCTGTATCCCTAGTGCTCAGCATCAGGCCTAGTGCAGACTCTGTTTGTTGAATGAATGAATGAATGTTCATAATCTTCTATCCTATAAAGATCTTATTTTGGGAAGTACCTATAAAAGTAATTCAAATGAAAAATATAGGCCTGAAACTTAAAAATACCCCTTTTCCCTCTTTTTCTTTTTTTTTTTTTTTTAAAGATTTTATTTATTTATTTGAGAGAGAGACTGAGATAGAGAGAGCATGAGAGGGGGGAGGGTCAGAGGGAGGAGCAGACTCGACTGTGGGACTCGATCCCAGGACTCCAGGATCATGACCTGAGCCGAAGGCAGTCGCTTAACCAACTGAGCCACCCAGGCGCCCCTCCCTCTTTTTCTAAAAGAAAAATTATAATTCTAACACAGCATTGCTTTTTGTTTGATGAAAAAAACAAAATTAGGTAACTTTGATTCGTTTTTTAAAAAAATTTTTCCCCCAAATTTTAAATCCATTTTGGAATAGAGTTATAGCTGGTTCTCTGGACACTGAGCAGTAGGAGATGAAGGCAGTGGGCTGTAAGTTAGCACTAGGTGTAGCAAAGTAAAACCTAGGGATGACTGGTAGGAGCAAGCTAAAGAGACTGTCCAGTTGGGGAATATCCCAGAGCGTTAAGTAAAGACAGGACAGCATCCAGGAATCTGAGTTTCTCAAGGCAGTATAGGAGCATCAAGCCCCATCAAAGCCAAGCAGCCCAGATTAACTGAGGCTGGAGATAAAGTATCTAAATACTGAAACAAAGATTGTGTTAGGAAGAAACTTTATAATTTTTCCCCTGTAGGAAGATCTTGGTAGCATGAAATAGTAGGAAAAACATAGGCCTTGAAAAGAGGCAGACAGTAGTTCAAATTCTGGCTCCCTCACTTAATAGATCTGTGAATTTAGTTCAGTAACTTAACCATAGTGAGCCTCAGCTTTCCCCATCTGCAAAATGGGTTTGTAATGTTAGTTTCCCTTTCCAGAACATCACCTGCTCAGAGACTACTAGTCAACAAGCACTCTCTTACATAGGGAAAATGTGGATGCTCTTTTAAAATCACTTTTATTATTTTTATTTTGTAGATGACAAAAGTAACACTATGTTCCAACAAATATATTGGACATCGTCTTAGCAAAAAGCTGAAAAGTACACTTTCTTAAAAGAAAATTTGCAAATAATATTTGTCCATGCTTGGATCAACAGAGTATATAAGTGCATATGATGTGTGTGTGCTTATTGTATTGTCCATCACGTATGATTAATAGATATGATACATACTACATAGACACAGACACATTCACACATACACTCTATAGGTATCCAGTTGGGAATATCTGAAAATGACAGGTTAATTTACAATCAGGGAAATGTCATATGTAACAAAACTACTAACTGAAGACCTGAAAGTATTAACTTTTATTGGGGTTATAGTTCAAAAGAAAATTAAAATTTTACTCTTCTTAGAAATCATGTTCCAGTGTTCTTATGGAGAGAACCTACTCTTGTTCCTGTTTTTGGACTCTTGTGACACTTAGTTGAGTGGCATGTAGGATGGTGAGAGATTGCTGCTGCTACAGTCCTATAATTATAGAAGAGGATAATTGTCCATGGGCCACTGAGAAGGGCCACAAATGGAGAATGGAGTTTTAACATAGTTGACCAGTTTGAACTTTACCATCAAAGCATATAAAGTCCCTTGCTGAAGACTTAGCTTAAAACAATTTATTTTTTACATAGAAACAATGTGAAGAACCACAATAGAGGACATCTTAAATTGACCCTGAATTTAGTCATCCACCATGCATGTTTTACAAAAAATAGAGGTTAAAGACATGGGCTCTGGACAGGCTGGGTCTAAACACCAGTTCTGCTCTTTCCTAGCTGCATCAACCTGGTCAGGTCTTGTTGTGCTTTAGTTTCCTCATCTGCAAAATAGGGACAATAATAGCCTTTCTTCCTAGGGTTGTTGAGAACATTAAGGGAGATATCTCACACAAGCTTGGAAAAGAGTAAGCATTTAGTAAAGATTAGATACACTGGCTAGTATATTAGATACACTGGCTACTATAATCCCTGAACGATACAAGACTAAAACAGTCTTAAAGCTCTCCAGAGAAGAAAAAGCTGGCTAGGTATGGGGCAGTTGCTGGAATTACTGGAAGAGGTTGTATACCCAAATCTGCATTTGGCACGTTAGGTCAGGTGAAGGCAGAACATGCACAGCTGGACGAGGGATCGTGGATGGTTCATCAGTCATGGGGTAAGATGATTAAGATGAGAAGACTCAACAGCAGATTCCTAGCAGGAGGAATGATGTTAAGATCCCACACTTGGGGCACCTGGGTGGCTCAGTTGGTTAAGCGACTGCCTTCGGCTCAGGTCATGATCCTGGAGTCCCGGGATCGAGTCCCACATCGGGCTCCCTGCTCGGCAGGGAGTCTGCTTCTCCCTCTGACCCTTCCCCCTCTCATGCTCTCTCTCTATCTCATTCTCTCTCTCAAATAAATAAATAAAATCTTTAAAAAAAAAAAAAAAGATCCCACACTTGTGGTTTGAATTATTTATATCAGTGTGCTCATTCATGGAGATTGATTGTCAAGGGATTAGTCATAGAAGCTTATATGGAATTTGTGAATAGGCACAGAATTTTTCAGTGATTAGCAACATGTTGCAGAGTCCTATAGACCTGTGTATGATTGTCAAGATTACTCCATCTTTTCCATGTGGTCATAGCTCCTTTAGCCTCAGTTTATTCATCTGAAAGATGGGGGTCATAGCATTAGGTGGTTATGATAATAAGGGTGATAAGCCATGTTAAGTCCCATTGTACAAAGCTCACTGCTCATTAAAATCACTATCTTCTTAACAAAATCCCTCAATG
>NC_138373.1:123052825-123077767 GCF_054177405.1 Leptonychotes weddellii
AAACCTTATTTCTTAAAAGGAAAGTGATGATTAATTTAAAAATCTGTTACTTCCGGGGCTCCTGGGTGGCTCAGTTGGTTAAGCGACTGCCTTCGGCTCAGGTCATGATCCCGGAGTCCCGGGATCGAGTCCCGCGTCGGGCTCCCTGCTCAGCAGGGAGTCTGCCTCTCTCTGACCCTTCCCCCCTCTCATGCTCTCTATCTCATTCTCTCTCTCAAATAAATAAATTAAAAAAAAATCTTTAAAAAAAAAAAAATAAATAAATAAAAATAAAAATCTGTTACTTCCATCCATCTCAAGCACTTTGAGAGATATTTGTCTATTTTATTAATTCCTGTGGACAGTGCATCTGCTGGATAAATCCTATCTGTCGGATTTCCTTGTAGGTTCCTTATGTAATTATTTTGTGCAAACTCCGAAGTTGAAGATATTTCTGAAAGATGTATAAAGTATACATACAGTCAGTAGTGTTAAGCTCTACACAGATGGAAGAAGCTGGTGCTTGGAGAATAACTAGCTTTTTGAACCAGCCCATATAGATAACTTGAGTGATCGGGAAGCCTTATACTTGATCGGTCCTATTCAGTCGTGTCAGTTGATTTCAAACATATAGCAAACATTTAAACATATAGCAAATTATTCTAGATTTGCCTATCTAAAACTGAGTGCACCAGGAGGCAATCCTATATGAATATAAAAATATATGCATATATATGTATATATATGAGCTTGGGTTTATGTGTATATATTATATGTGTTTATGTATGTGTGTGTTTATGTATGTGTGTGTTTATAGATATATGTATCTCAGTGTATTCATATGTGTATAAGTGCACTATCATATTTGGTATGAATGCTAACTAATAAGAAAGTCTACCCAATTTTTAGTAACATATAAAGGATGTTAAGAATTTCTGAGATGGTTTGTGAATTGTGAGATATATTTTTCATTCTGTTGAGGCAAGTCGTCTGAAACAGGATTCGATGGTGGGTTCTGCATTGTTGTTAGAAACTAGAAATTCTGGGCCCCTTGTTGGGCAAGCACTGCAGGTACTTTGCGCAGTGTCTGGCTCTGAAACCAGCTTTGGATCCTGCCTAGCTCATTGGGCTTTCCTCCCAGGTTTTCTGATCAGAAAACTGAAGGCCAGCTGCTGCCTGTCATTGGGAAGCTCAGTGAAAGTCAACATGGGACTGAAAGCTGGCTGGGGGCTGGTGGGGCCCTGTCTACACTCCCACAAAGGTCCCCTAGAGAAGGGCTTTCTAACGCTGCTGAGGACTTGCTGCATAATGTTCCTGCCCTAAATCAGCCCCAGAGAGGTACTAGAGCAGTTTCAGAATGTTCTGTTATTGTAGATATGTGGGGAATTGTGAGCAAGGTTTGCCATGAGAGAATGGTCATTCTTTGATCGCTGAATCAAGAGATTCCTTTTGTGTTACTCTGAAGCTTTCACTGAAGTAGCTCCCTGCCCTTTCCCTTTTGACAGCAGTCTTATCATGCCCACCCAGTCAGTCGTTTTTTTTGTAATGTAGCCTCAAGGGGTGATTTATTTTCTGACCTTCCCTTAATGAAGATAATCAGATTTTGCCCCATAGCCTAACAGTTGTTCCCAATCTCCGGTCTGGAATCTTGGTTGGGCTACCACATATGTTGTGCTTGTTTACATATGCTAAATTGCTAAACTTTTCTAAATTCCTCTAAATATTTTGGCTGAATGATTTCCTCTGGCCGTTGATTAGCCAGGTTGCCCATTTACTGGGTATTGTGAATTTATCCTACTTGTATCAGACTGTTTTATACAGTGTTTTATTTTTGTTTAGCAAAGCCCACTGAATGAAAAGAAAATGCTGACATTTGAACGGAAAGCCCAGAGGGCTCAGGAAATGCCCGAGGAATTCTACAAGTATCCTTTCCCAGTGGCCTGGACAATTGGGATCTCGTTCTTCTTGGGTAGCAGATGGAGGTGGTAAAAGCTGAGCTTCTACATGGCATGAGTCTCTGAGTTAAAGGGCTTGGTGCTGTGCCATGCAAACAGCCCTGCTTTTTTCAGCCTGCACCAAGGACGGAAGCCAGCTTTCAGGGAGCACTGGGCCTCAGAGAGAACAGACAAACCCACATCATCCTGGGGTGGCTAGAAATGATTCTAGTTTTTAAAAATAATGGATCTGTTGACAAGGAATGCCACTGTTACACCAACACTGTTAACACTCACTAACTCTATGGACTGTGTGTGTGTGTGTGCATGCACGTGCTCGTGTGTGTATTTCTATCCCTTAGGTTTTATTTTATTTTATTTTATTTTTTTAAAGATTTTATTTATTTTTCAACAGAGAGCGAGAGACAGCGAGAGAGGGAACACAAGCAGGGGGAGTGGGAGAGGGAGAAGCAGGCTCCTGGCTGAGCAGGGAGCCCGATGCGGGGCTGGAGCCCGATGCGGGGCTCGATCCCGGGACTCCGGGATCATGACCCGAGCCGAAGGCAGACGCCTAACGACTGAGCCACCCAGGCGCCCTATCCCTTAGATTTTAAACAATATAAAGCTAATTAGATCTTATTCTACCGCATTAACTTCTCTTTCTCTCTCAATCTGTCTCTCTCCCCCTTCCTCCTCCCCTCCCTCTCTACTCATCCCTCCACCATCTCTCCTCTTCCCTTTCTCTTTTTCTCTTTCCCAAACAGCCAAAGGGTTGTATTTTTTTGTGATTTTTTTTTTGGTGGGGGGGTATGGGAGGGAGTATTTTGGGCAGAAGTGAGAAAAATAAGGTGTTTATAGCTTGTTAAATTGTCTAAAGTCTTAATGCTCCTTTCTTGTGTTTAACCTCCTCTGTAGTGTCCCACGTTTGCAGCTTGAGCATATGCAACTTACATGGGCACTGACACAGCCTGTGTCACGTGTTTAGTTACTAATTTTTGAACAAATTCTACATGATTTTTATCTCTTCTCATTTTCAGCAGATCTACTTAATGCCAATGACTAACAAAATCATGACAGGAAAATCTTACTAAGTCCCCACGCTGTTGGAACAACAATAAAAAAGACGCTAGTAAATTTTGTCTTTTAGCAGAGGAGTTATGGGTATTATCCCCACATTTACAATCACAGATACTTTATTTAATCATTTCTGTTGCTCACGGGGGAGGCGGGGGTGGGAGGAAGTGGCTGGTGTACACCTCTTGAAAATATTGTTACGGCAAAGAGAATAGCCACACAGAATTCTGTAATCGTCTTCTATAATCATCTATCTGTGCTAAGGAAAAAAAAAAACAAAACAGAACAGCCCTTCTTCTAGTGTTTAAATAAATGTGCCCAATTATTTTAACCAGTTTCCACTGACTTGTCAAAAATCCTTGTGTATAATAATGGTCTGCCGGTGGCAAGACTGGACAGAAATATTGTACAGTAATTGATTTTGTTAGTTGAACATCTGGCAGAACAGCCTGGATATTTACTTGGAAGGAATGTTCCCCAACCGGAGTGAGTTCACTGTTGGGTTTTAGGGCACTAAAGTGCCCGATCAGGCTGCTCTGGGCATAAAACACATAGACAGCAATAGGCGAGTAGGTCAGTAAAAGAAATGGGGAGAAGATGAAAAACCAGGAGAAGAAAATGAGGAAGAGAAGAAACACTTGGCACACATGGACTAAAGGTTAGAGGACAGTTTTTCCAGGACTTCTTTACTGGTTTCAAAATGGAAACCAGGCAGTGAGAGCAGGATATGATTTGTAATTAGCTATTCACTTTCTTTTTTTTTTTAAGATCTTATTTCTCAGAGAGAGAGAGGGAGCACAAGCAGGGGGAGCTGCAGGCAGAGGGAGAAGCAGGGCTCCCCGCCGAGCAGGGAGTCCGATGTGGGGCTCGATCCCAGGACCCCGGGATCATGACCTGAGCAGACGCTTAACCGATTGAGCCACCCAGGTGTCCCTGGTATTCATTTTCTTTTTTTTTAAGATCTGATTTCTCAGAGAGAGAGAGAGGGAGGAGCACAAGCAGGGGGAGCTGCAGGCAGAGGAAGAAGCAGGGCTCCCCGCTCAGCAGGGAGTCCGATGTGGGGCTCGATCCCAGGACCCCGGGATCATGACCCGAGCAGACGCTTAAGTGAGCCACCCAGGCGTCCCTGCTATTCATTTTCTTAAATGGGAGTTTTGCTTTTATAAATGGCACTAAGTAAAAGCCAATTGTGAGGAAAAAAAAAAAAAAGGATTCATTGTTAAAATATTATATTTGCCAAAGTGCGTCTGTGAAATGAATGCAGTTCAGTACTAACGATTATGGTAAACACTATCATTTGGCTTGTTTTCTAGCTAACATGTCTGGCATGTGTATCTGTATGTTGTGTGGTTTAGCTGATTTTCTCATAAGTGTATGATTTTGACAACAATAAGAGGTTCACAGTGTGTTCTCTCTCACCCTAACTGATTGCTCTAAGTGGGCTGTAAGTTACAGATTGCGCTTTGGACCATAAAACATTGCTGGGGGTATTTTTGTTGTCTATTTAATTCTGTGGATCTTGTGCTAGCATATATTTCTTGTAGGACATTAAGAAAAATGTTTCCCAAGGGAACGGTCACTTGTACTAAACACAAATGGTAGGATATTTTGGCATGACCTCCTTATTGGTATTCCTCAAATTGCAGCAGTTAATTCACTGTAGCTACTAAGAACAGACTCTCCAGTAGACCGAATTTGCCTTGTGGGTGAGAATGTATCCTACCAATTTTTATACTCTAGCCCAGTTGCTGACATATGGTAGCTATTAAGTGAAAACTTATTGAACAAATCCCCCCATAACATATTTATTTTCAGCTCATCTTTTATCACGCCAAACAAAAGTTTGCAGAAGAAATATTATCATATTAACAAATGTGAAGTGTATATGCTTTGCTATGTATATGTATAATTTGAATGTTTGTCATATCCACATAGTTCTGATTGGCTCTGTGACAGCTACATTTGTCTGGCAGATAAATAATAAGGAAAGGAAGGTAATGCACCGGATTTTGAAATTGTTTCAAATAGGGGGAAACTTACCTTAACACTGGAGATTCATTGAATTTATAGTTCTTATTCAATTGTTTGGTGCATTCTGGGAATCTCTGGAGCAACATGTCATTTCAGTCATATAACTAGTTACTAAAGGTTGGGCTCTGGGGCCAGGCAAATCTGGGTTCAAATCTCACCTCTACCACTTTGCTGGCTGACATTGGACTAGAGGTTTGATCTTTCTGAATCTCTTGTGATGAATGCGAATAATAATATAGTCAATGGGACTAACCAACCACGGATGGTTATTAGTTAGATAGATGAGGCAGTGTATTTAAGCCTTTAGCAAGTGCATGATGCATGGCAAGAACTTAAAAAAAAATCATAAATTTTGATTATTTGGGCAGATCAAAAAAAAAACCTGATTTTACTTTGTAAAGACTCTAGGTTTGATAAAAATTTAGCCTTTTATCAAATCATCCTTAATATTTATTGATTGGTATATTAGATCATAAATATTTTATGCTATAAAATAACAGTAAAATAAAAATTTTAATGTAATGCTACCAAGAAATTTACACAGCTCAGGTTTCTTAGATATCGAATAAAATTGCATAAAATTTTATTCAGATTTATTTCTGAACATTACATGTTACTCCAGTTTCATGGGTTGTAGAGTAAGTCAGAATGTTTTAGCGTGTCTTTGTATTTGCAAATTAAAGATTAAGCAATCTATTCATGAGGCAGTCATCTCCAGAAGCAGCACTAGGTGTTGAGAATAGGGGATGTAAATGACACTTTCTTAGCTTTCAGGGCACACAGAAACTAAGAAAAATGTTTTAATGGAGTAATCAATGAAACAAGACAAGCTTATATGATGCACAGAGGTAACATTGAGGAAATAGTTATAAACTATTGAAGGAGTGGACTTAGGTGGCTGTTTTGTCGGGGGATACAAGATACAAGTCTTGGTTGTATTTGAAGGTGCCGAGACTTGAACCAGGTTTGTGTGTTTCGGCGTCCATATGCAGTTTGACTTTGCCAGAAAGTAAAGTTGATAGATGGGATGGAGAGAGGTAAAATAAAGTTGTTGGTAAAGGGAAGTCATGAAGGGTCTTTTTTTTTTTTTTTTAAAGATTTCATTTATTTATTTGACAGAGAGACAGCGAGAGAGGGATCACAAGCAGGGGGAGTGGGAGAGGGAGAAGCAGGCTTCCCGTGGAGCAGGGAGCCCGATGCGGGGCTCGATCCCAGGACCCTGGGATCATGACCTGAGCCGAAGGCAGACGCTTAACGACTGAGCCACCCAGGCGCCCCCATGAAGGGTCTTATATGTAGTCAAGGCGTGGCTACTTCTTTGTGCATCTACTGATTCCATTCTCCGCAATTCAACAACATGATCACTTTTTTCAATTCAAAGAGCAATGTGCTGATAGATATCTGTGTCCGTCATTATTCTAAAATTGGCCAGCATTTGCTGGGCTCAAGATAGATGGTGATAGCTAACACGCAATGTGAAAACCCTGAACAGTTCTTTCAAAGTGACAATTAGTAAGAGCTAATGATATTTAGGGTCTAAAGTAACAGCTTTCTTTAGCCTGTTCTTTGTTGGGATATATTTGACACTACCGAGGTATGCTGTTGCTGACTTCTGTTTTCCCAAATCAAACTGCAGTGGCTTCTATTCAATATTGGCCATATGATATGAAACGATTTGTTTCTATTCCTGTCTCCTCCACTTAGCCAGGAAGTCTTGATATCTCCAGTTCATAGAGCAGGTACTCAATAAATATTCAAATTCTTTATCTTTAAGGATTAGGAATTTTCAGTGATAAAAAGAAAAAGATCACTCATTTAATCAATTGAATAAGATCTTGGCTGGCATGGTGATTATGTAGGTGATTAAATTTTAGAGAATCTTGAGTTACTTGATTGTATTTTCAAGGAAGAATTTCAATAGACTTTTATTTAAAAGTCACTGAACAAATATTGAGTGTTGGGCACTGTCCTGAATGGCAGGATATAAACATGAAAATAATGCTTTCTTGTCTCAAATAGTTTCCAATTTCTGCCTTGTGATATATGCAAACAATTGAAATACAATAAGGAAACAGAGGTGTGTTCAAAATGCAATAAGATAAAGCTGCATCCAGGTCAACTTGAGATGAGCAGAAGACTTTGACAGAGGATGTAACATTTGACCTGGTAGCAAGATACTGGTTTTCAGGTGGTTATGTGGGGAATGGATCAGTATGGAATTAGTCTTAGAAAGGAAAAAGAAAGCCTCCTTACATCTCTGACTAGATAGAAGAAGGGAAAAGGTGAGAACAAGAGAGGTACAGATGTGATAAATTTATGAGGAAGGCTTTCAGCCATGAAGAAATGCATACTTGGTAACTGCTGTGTTTCAGTTTTACAAAAATGCATTCCATCTTCCTATAAATAGCTTAAAATTGTTTTATAAGTTATATAGCTACATATGTACATTGTGGAAACTTAAGTCATTCTTTCCAGAATGTTGTTTTACCTCCTTTTTTGTTAGTGGAAATTTTTTGTTTCATGATAAAGTGACCATTTAAAAAATATATGTGTTAGTCTACAATATCATTTTAAATGGGAAATAGTATTCTTTTTATGGATGTATCCCAATCTAATAACCATTTCATTATTGTTGGGAATTTGATTGTTTCGATACTTATTTCTGACAAGTATGTATGATGTCATTGACACTTCAAATGACTGAACATTTGCTAAATATTTCAACATATCCTTCATGTTTTAGGGTAAATTTGTAGAAATGAAATTGCTAGATGATAGTGCATACATATATTTGAAGGACTTTGTAGTAGTGCCTAATTATCCTCCAGAAATTGCGTAACAATTTTAAACATACCATTTTATTTCTTTCCTTATTTATAATTAGCTTTATTGCAATATCATTTATATGTGTATACAGTTTGATTAGTTTGCATCTATGTGTACACCCATGAAACTATTGTCACAATCAAGGTAATAAACATACCTGCAAATGTTTCCTCATGTGCTTTTTTTGTTTTTGTGATAAGAACCCTTAATCTGAGATCTGCCCACTTTAGCAAATGTTTTAATTGCATAATACTTGTTATCTATGGGCATAATGTACATCTGGTCTCTAGAACTTACACTCATCTTGCATAACTGAAATTTTATACCAACTGAACAACTTCCTCCCCACCCACCCCTGGCAATCATCATTCTTGTCTCTGCTTCTGTGAGTTGAATTATTTTCGATACCTCATGTAAGTGGGATTATGCAGTATTTGTCCTTCTGTGACTGGTTTATTTTCACTTAGGATAACGTCCTTGAGTTTCATCCACATTGTCACATATGGTGGATTTTCTTCTTTTTTAATGCTGAACAATATTCCATTGTATGTATATACCATCATTTCTTTATCCATTCATCCATCAGTGGACATTTAGTTGTTTCCTTATCTTGGCTGTTGTGAATAATGCTGCAATGAAGAAATGTAGATAACTCTTCAAGATTCTGATTTCAGTTCTTTTGGATATATATCCAGAAGTAGGATTTAAGCATGACTTGTGAATATTCTACTCTGGGACCATTTATCTGGTATACTTACCAGCAATGTGAATTATAAGGTAATGCTGATTCCACTTACTGAAATACAGTTTGCATACCCCCCATTTTCATTAGTCAAAAATAAAACAAAATTCTGTAGGCTGAGAACCATTCCAACATAGGATATTTAATGTTTTGGTAGTAATGATACGTATTTGTTCAAGTATTTTAAAACTCTTGTTTTTATCATCACTTATATCCTCACCTACTGTAGTCCTCTTAACAATTATAATTTATAAAGTCTCAATACCTTTCTCAGGTTTTCATATTTCTTTAAACATATTATTATTTTGAAAAAGACTCAGATCAGGTTTTCGTCTCTAATAAAATGTTGTGATTTACACTTGAGAGATTATAAATTTTTAATCTGGTTAGTTTCCAGTTTATAAGAAACAAAATACAAACAAACCTTAAAGAATATAGAGCAGGAAGGCACATTAATGATTATCCAGTTTTTAGTCCAATCCTTTTGCACTGTGAATAGAAAGTCAATTTGCAGAAATATTTTGCCATTAGGCCAGTAGAGCAGCTTTTTAATTATTGAAGAAGGCTTTCAGATCTTTGAAAAACTACATAACATCACAGATTTTCTTCTCCTTTGTAGCCGTATTTGCTGTTAGAATATATGTAGAAACATTGATGCTTAAGCAAATGTGTAATACATGTGGTCAAAGTAATGCAGTGTAAGTGTAAGTTTACTCCAGAGAATGCAAAACTAGAGTTTTGATGTTTGTGCTGAAATATTTAGTACCTAGGCCAGCTCTAGGCAGAATTGGCAAAGCGTGTCTTTGGCATCTTCATCTTCTTTCAGCCCCTTTCTACATAGGATTACTGATGTACTGGGCCTGGGTCTCTGATCTAGTACTGATCATTGCCCCAGTACATCTCAATTCTCTCTTCCACTAAACTTTCCAACACAGGTCCTTCTGCCCTCCTGACTGTCTCTTCTCTCCAACTCATTCTGCAACCTTCAAGTCTTCCCCAAGCTTCAGATCCAACCTGCAAAGCAGGAATTTTGTAGGACAATGGGGTATGAGCTGTTTGGGTATGGTGGAAAGCCATGATGTAGATATGGTCTTCAGATCAGACCAGAGACAAGAGTTATTATATATTTACAACTTATTACATATCCAAACTCATTTTATCCTGACAAATACTATATGATTAGGAAAAATTATTATTCTTATTTCAGATGAAGAAACTAAAGCACAAAGAGGCTAAGTGATATGCCCAGGTGAGGGGCATACAGCTGGTGAGTAGTAGGGTTAGGATTTGAAACCAGGCACTGTGGCTTCAAAGTTCATGCATGCACTTTATGAAATCTAGGCTACTGTCTCAACTAATGCTTTCCCCTTTTCTAACCAGAAAGAAAGATTATGATGGGAAGAGTCCAATCTGAATATGAGGGAGGGCTATCACCATTGTACTTTTTAAAAAGATTTATTTATTTATATATAGAGAGAGCAAGAGCGAGCATGCAGAGAGAAGGATAGAGGGAGAGGGAGAGAGGGAATCTCAAGCAGACTCCCCGCTGAGTGTGGAGCTGGACATGGGGCTCGATCTCATGACCCTGAGATCATGACTTGAGCTGAAATCAAGAGTCAGACAGTTAACCGACTGAGCCACCCAGGTACCTCTCCATTGTACATTTTTATTCTGGTAGGATGCTTCCTTACATTCATTAAATCAATCTTTGCAGATGTACTGAACTTCTGAAGGATTTATTTAGTTATTCACCAATATTTATGGATGTCCAATACATACCAGGATGACAGAGATACAAAGATGAATAAGAAATGCTTTCTATTCTTCAGAAATTTAGAGTGAGTCAGACATGCAAACAGGTAAAATATGATTTACTGCTGCTGTTACAAAAATATGAGTGAACTCGCATAATAGAACATAGATAATAGAGTAATAATCACTACTGGGAGGTTTCTAAGAATCTTCATTGAAGATATGACATTTATAATGGGACTTAAGGGTTAGGTAGCTGTTTTCGTGACTAAGAAGAGGGAAAGGGGTATTTCAAGTGAAGAGACTCCATGAGCAAAGGCATAGTGTTGTAAGAAGGCTGAAATAATTATGGAAATAATGGGGACTTCTTTGTGGCAGGAGCATGTGGTATGTAGTGAGGAATGGTAGCAAGTGAGAAGGATTTTAAAAATCTGTATATGCTAAGCTAAGTGGTTAGGATTGTATTTGGTAAATATTGATTGGGAAACCTTCAGAAGTTTTGGTGCAGAAGAGTGATACCAGTGTGTGATAGGAAGATTATGCTATAGGCAATTGGAGAATAGGCCACAATGTAAAGGGTTATCAGGTATGAGACTTAGAAAATTCTAAGCCAGAGGCTTTTACAGTTAGGGTTCAAGCAGGGTCTGTGCACTTGGAAAAGAGGAATTGAATTTGAGATATTTTTCTCTGAGAGAATCAACAAGATTTGACAAATGATTGGAGGTGGAGGATGAGGTATATTTGAGCAGTGCCTTTGAAATGTCTCACCTTAAGAAAGAAGGAAATCCTGCCATTTGCAACCATGTAGATGAACCTCAAAGACATTATACTAAATGAAATAAGCCAGTTGCAGAAAGACAAATACTGTATGATCTCAGCTATATATGGAATCTAAAATATTCAAGCTCATAGAAGCAGGGAATAGAATAGTGATTGCCAGGGTCTGGGGGGCAGTGTTGGTAAAGGGTATAAAATTTCAGTTATGCAAGATGAACTTATATACAACAATATAGTTACCGCTATATTATATTTTATACTTGAAGTTTGCTAAGAGGGTAAATCTTAAGTGTTCTCACTACACCAAAAAAAAAAAAAAGAGAGGAAGGAAGGAAGAGGTAACTATATGAGGTTAAAGATAGGTTAATTAGCTTGATTGTGGTGATTATTTCACAATGTATACGTATATCAAATTACCAAGCTGTATACCTGAAGTGTATGTAATTTTAATTGTCAGTTACTAGAAAAAACAACACATATGTTTATTTCTCTTTCAGCCAAACAATCCAGATTTAGCAGTCTAGAGATAATATGGGCTTCTGTGGTATTACAGATCCAGATATATTTTTGTTGGCTTTTCTCCCTTCCCTTAAGGTGATAACCTCATCCATGTAGTTGAAGAGGTCTCATCACCAAGAGTTACCTCCATAGTCCATCAAATAGGAGCAAATGGGAGAAACAGCATGACCAGGAAGTCTGCTCACATTTGTTGATCACAATTTAGTCACATAACCATTTCTGGAAGTAAAGAAGGCTGGGAATTGTTGTCTTTATTTTGGATGGCCATGTACCCAGTTAAAAATTGGAGGTTCCATTGTTGAAGAGATGGAGAAGGGATGTTGAGGTACAATTAGTAGTTTAGCTACAGAGTGTCTGATGACCCTCTGAGATGGATAAGGTAGAACAGATTTAGGGAGATAAGGGGAGATAATGAGTTCCATTTGGATATATTAAATTCTAGATGTCTATGAGACCATCTTTCTTTTTTTAAGATTTTATTTATTTATTTGAGAGAGAGCACAAGCAGAGGGGAGAGGCAGAGGGAGAGGGAGAAGCAGGCTCCCCGCTGAGCAGGGAGCCCAACACGGGACTCGATTCCAGGACTCCCGGATCATGACCTGAGCCGAAGGCAGCTGCTTAACCAACTGAGCCACCCAGGTGCCCTCTATGAGACCATCTAATAGCTATGTCCAATAGGTAGTTTGAAATTAGGATTTTGACCATGACAGAAAAATATGACAATCATCGGGAACTTGAGGCTGTGTCAAATGAACTGGGAAGGGCATTAATAGCAAAGCTTGAAGACTAAGAGCAGAATCTAGAGGGCAGCATGTTGGGAGGGATGTACTGGAGAGAGAAGCAGAAGCCAATCTGCTGAGATGTTAAGAGAGTGGGGGTGGGGGCAAGATGGGCAGAAAAATAGGGAAGAATGACGTTAGGATTCTCCTTCAAAATTGTGGACCCCATTTCACTATTCCCATAGCAGCAGACTGCAATATCCTTACACAGATTACTGTGCCCATAAAAGTGATTCTACTCTGTAGCCTCCTACCTACCAGAAAACAGCTTTCAAGTTCTGAGGGTCCAGTCACAATGGTCTTCAAGCATGGCCTTCACCTATTGCTTATTTTATTCATGAAAGCAAAGACCAGTGCAACATGGGTTTCTAAGAAATTCTGAAGCACTTAGCCCTCAATTCAGAGAACTGAATTATATATTTCAGTGCCTTGCAATAATTTACCATTTAGTGTCTTCAAACATAATCAACCCCAGCAGGGAATATATACATGTTATCTTGATATTACTGTCTGTTTTCTTTCTTTCTATTTATTGTCATTGAGGAAATGGTAGAAACCGTGCTGTGAGATCCCAGACCTTCTGGTTCTGTACATACTGGTTTCCAAGGCTGGAGACTTTAGAATTAACTCATTGGCACTGGCCCTCAGGTTCACCTGTAAGTACAACAGTTTGTGCTCATTGGTGCGTGAAAACCAAGGATGGAGTGAAGGCTGAGAAGAAGCAAGCACCGAAGAGAGATCAAGTAAGGTGAGAACTAAAACTATGGCATGGGGTATGACATTCGTGGACTCTCTGGTGCAATGGTGTAAGTAGAAGAGGAGGGATCATAACTGGTGGAGCAAGGCAACTGTGGATTAATGAAAATTGAGCAATGAAAATAAAAAGTTTAGGTTATGCTTTCAAACATTTTGCTGACAAGCCGAAGCTGGAGGGATGGTCATGATGAAGGGAGCAAGAGGCCTGATAGACTCTTAAGTCGAGGGCAAATCTATAGTGAATTACGTCCTTCTTTCTGCTTTCCTTCTTCCCCTCCTTCTTTCCATGTGGGAGTTTTAAATGTGCTTATAGGCCGATAGGAAGAAGCCAGTGCAAAGGGAGATGCTTAGAGTACAGGAAGGAGATGTTTAATGGATAGAGGAAGTCTTTCATAAGAAAGATAGGAACAAAGGGTATAAGAAAATAGTCTATACTAGATAACTTTAGAGATGGAATTTGAGAAGATACCTTGGGAAAGTTCCTGTTTGATATTTTTTCTCCATGAATTAGAAAGCTGGCTTATCAAGCGAGTATATGGGATGGTTGGAGCGGAGGACACAGGAGAGTGAAGGGCTGCAGGGGGTTACGAAAAAGAACTCCAGGCAGAGCAGTGCCCATGGCTCAGATGGAGGCACAAGTCCTCACACAACCAAACTGCGTAGATGATGCTCTCCAGCAACACTTTCAGTTGCAAGCATTCGGGACAGAACAGTTATTTCCTTTTCCAGGGCATCTGGGCCAGTGTATATAGCAGAAGGACAAGAGAGAAAGTGAAGCAAGACTGCTGGAAAACTTGAGGCTCCAGACTGGCTAGGAAAGTAAGTGGGGTTTGGAATGAGAATGTAAAAGTCATGGGACAGGATTAGCATTCAGAGAAAGATGAACACTTAAAACCATACCTGCTGATACCTTAATAAAACTACCAACAGAGGTGCCGATAGAGAACCTAGAACAGTGCCTGGTAATGAGTAATCAAAAATAAATATTCTTTAAATAAGTGACTATTTTTTTTCCCTCTAGGAATCATAAATGTATTCTTTTTTTTTTTAAGATTTTATTTATTTATTTGACAGAGAAACATACAGCAAGAGAGGGAACACAAGCAGGGGGAGTGGGAGAGGGAGAAGCAGGCTTCCCATGGAGCGGGGAGCCTGATGTGGGGGCTCGATCCCAGGACCCTGGGATTGTGACCTGAGCCGAAGGCAGATGCTTAACTACTGAGCCATCCAGGTGCCCCTCATAAATGTATTCTTATGTAGTTTTTTGGATGGAGCATTTTGAGAAAAATGGCTCTTTAGAATGCATTTGAGACCCAAATTGGACATTGGATTAGGTGTCGCTTTTTATTTGATGACGTTGTCTTCCTTTTGAGTGCTTAGTTTGTGCTGCTATGGTCCTCAGTTCGTTTCCGTTTCTGTTGCCCTCATTTAGATAAACAGGTTTAAACTTTGTATATAAATGGTGCTTATTGGTAAAATTACAACTAGCTTGGGGGATATTTAAGTAGCATATTAAGAGGATTTACTCATTATCTCTCACAGAACTGGACTCTTATATTAACACTGCACTATGTGCAGAAATAAACTTTGTTCCATTAAACTCTAAATTTAAATAAAGACTTATTGAACTATTTCAGGATGTTGCACTTAAAAAAAGGGTTATTTGCTTTAGGAGTTGACCTTATGTTACTATTCTTTATTCAACATTTACTAAGAGCCTAGTATTTAAATTAAACTATAACTTAAATTATGAAGGATGGGCTGAGGATTCAGTACTTACGGGGCAAGAGAGAAGAGGCTGTATCATCACAAATGATGAATCATTTAAAGAACAGTCCAGATTTTTCTGCTGTACAAATGTCCCTTAAATATAGCAATTCTAATTCTAATACAGCAATTCTAAGTAATTCTAATAACTTATGAGATAAATTAGAATCTTCTTTAACAAAATTCCGTAGTCATTCATTCAGTCAGGTATTTGAGCTTTCATAGTCTCAGTCTCCTCATCTGTAAAATGGGAATGATCATCCCAACAAGATAGTTAATAACACCCTGTGATAATTACCTCTAAATACTAGTTTTCTTGTTCATTTTCCTGTTAAACTAGAAGATTCAGTTAAGTCAATTAATTGATCTGCATTATGTTCCTTTCTCAATGACAAAAAAATCAAGGGAACAAAGCTCCAAACCATTTAGTTATATTTGTACAAACCCAAGGAGGAAGAGTAGTATTATAGTTCTGTATTGTAGCACATTTGATTTGTATCGGGACTTCTTTAACATGTTCAGTTTGTGCTCTAAGATTAAAGATAGAATCTTTTTTTAGAGGTAAGCATGTGAGATAATCGTACTTCCTGCATCTCTGATTACAATAAAAGTGTGCACTCTAGAAGAATGACAATAACCGGCATTTGTCTTGAGTGCTTTATAATCTTTAACTTGCTTTCATATCCTGTATTGCATGTGACTCCACAGGGAACATTTCAGTCATACAGAAAGATATTTTAACACCCAACTACTATTTTTCCACCTTGGTTTTTTAAAATAGCAGTTAATTTTTGCCTCACTGTATTTGTTGACTTTAATGTCCCTGGAGATTGCTTCTGAAACGCCCCACAGGTAAAATAAATTACCTGGTAGTGGCCTAAGAGTCATTACTTTGCATTTTGTCCACTGGAATGTCCTTCCATGCCACGCAAGAAATGACCATTTGTTTCAGGAATGAGTTGGTGATTTCAGAGGGCTAATGTTGGGTGAGAGTATTAATATTTAGCATTCAAGCCACAGGGATTTCACATTGAATACAGAGGAACTAGCCACACTGTTAACGGACAGGTGGTTGTCTATAAACCAGTGAGGGGGTTTAGTCTGACGTTTTGATTTTAACTTTTAAAAAAAAATTTTTTTAAAGAGGGAAGAGTGGGGAGGAGCAGAGGGAGAGGAAGAGAGAGAATCCCAAGGAGGCTTCATGCTCAGCACAGAGCCCACTGCAGGGCTCCCATCTGAGGACCCTGAGATCAGACCTGAGCTGAAATCAAGTCAAACACTTACCCGATCAAACTACCCAGGCGCCCCTCGATGTTAACTTTTTTAACTCGTTTTTATTGTACCAATCAGTGCTGGATTGGGTGTCCTTTGTTCTTAGCGTTCCATTATACTATTATAGAGTTTACCCTTCTTAATAATTATTATAACACTATTGATTTAGTCTTTTTTTTTTTTTAACTGTTCTGCTAGAATATTAGCACCTTCAGGGCAGAGATTAAGTCTCATTCTTTGCTACAGTGCTAGAACCTAGCACATAGTGTGTGCTCAACGAACATTTCCTGAATTTGTTAGTCATACGTTTTTAGTTGCAGGGAGAGGGAAAATGCCTTGAACAGTAAAATAATTTGACTTAATACTTGAGGCCCAATTTGCTCAAGACTCCCTCCACCTCTCTTTGCAGTTTGTCTAGCCCTTTACATCTCCATGTCAAAACTTTACTCTGGCAGGCTTCCCTCAGGGAGCAAAATGGCTGCAGCATGTGACCTTGCATATTTAGGGCAAGACACAGTCTGTGCCCTGAACTGCTAGAAACAGTCCTGAAACTCTTTCCTACTAGACTCTCTTAGGTCACATGCTGTCCTTGAACCAGTAACTATCATTGGATATAGAATATACTGATTGGCTTTGCCAAGATTATTTGTTCTGCCCCTGAAAACTAATTGCAGTCAGGAGACGATTGCAAACAAATTATAAAAGAAAAAATAGTAATTATTCACTACAATTAATCAGTGGAATTCCAAGACTCTAGTGCATTTTAATGAAGTGTAGGGAAATGAAATATTTTTTAAAAGTTGTCTTAAATCTGAAAAATATCACCCTTCAGTAGTTTAAAAATAGTTGCACACATGTTTACACAAGTATATTTAAGGGTATTAGTAGTAATTCTGGCAGCATACAATTAACTGAAATCCAGGACTTACCTAAGCAAAAGTTATAGTGGGCAATTATTTTCATGCTGCAATCTAAGAAAAATCTTCCATCGCTCCCAATTCCTCTATCATTTTATCCTCTTGAATCCATGAGGAATTGTAGCCTTCAATAAGGGGTGCATTTTCTTTTGATAATAGGAAAATCCCAAATAACTGGGTAAGAGAAGGCAAACATGGGACAGGGAAAATGGAGGGAATCAAACTTTGCAGACTCACAATTTTTCCTAGACCTATGACAGGTTTTTCTGATTTCTTAAAAACTTGATTTTATGTGAGCATTTACATTTTGAAAGGAAATAGATGGATGAATGAAGTATCTAAGAGGGGGGACTGTAGCCAGGAAGCCAAAACCAGTATTGTGTGGTAATGCTAATTTTGTATAAAACTTAAGTCATCTTCTTGTAGACTGTGTGCTTATCGAGTATTCACCTCCATGGCTGTCCCACTTTCTTCTGTTTCAACCCCATAAAATTCCTATTGTCTGAGCCATTTTTCTCTTTTTCCCACATTGCCTTACAATATTTAACTGTTTGCATTGGCATGTCTTGTCTCCCTAAACAGAATGTAAACATTCTGAGAGCAAGAACTTTGTCTTGTCTTTCTCTGGAATTAACCCGGGCATTTTGTAGAGCTGCTCCATAAATCATTGGCTCTGAAGAAATACTTGTGGGAATTGGATCAAATCATCTATTTCACAATGATTTGGGCAAAGTTGATCAGACCACAGTGATGTGAAAATGTTTGCCTAACATTTTTTTTTCCACTATGAAACTCTGATTAAAACTTCAATATTGACATGCAAAGAAAAAGATCCAATAAGTAAGGAGACTCTTGAAAGGTTTTCAAAGGGAATAGAACTTTTGAAATTATTTTCATTGCTTTTCTGATGCCAAGTTTATAATGACTTTCAAACAAATTGATAATAAAGGAAGACATTTTATGGGTGTGTCATTGCTTTTATATTGCTTCCATAAATCCGTAAAAATGTCAAGATATGAACAGACGATAATGTTATTCAAACATTCTTCTTAAGTAGATGCAGGGGAGGGAGGAGAGATGGTACAGTATCATTATTGTTCCCATGTTTGTTGTAAACAGTGAAGTCCTTGTTTTTTGTGAACTGTCAACTTAGGACATTCTGCCAAACACCTTTTAAAGCAAGTCCTTATTAGAATTAAAGCATAAGTGTCAGTTGAGACAGTATTATCTTTTCCGGGTAATTTATTTATTTATTTATTTATTTATTTTATTTTATTTTTTTTAAAGATTTTATTTATTTATTTGAGAGAGAGAATGAGAGAGAGAGAGAGCGTGAGGGGTGGGGGGGTCAGAGGGAGAAGCAGACTCCCTGCCGAGCAGGGAGCCCGATGTGGGACTCGATCCGGGACTCCGGGATCATGACCTGAGCCGAAGGCAGTCGCTTAACCAACTGAGCCACCCAGGCGCCCTTTCCGGGTAATTTAAACAGACTGTTACATCTTATATGCAAAATATTGGCTTTGTTTTAGATGTAGAGTCGGGCCATAACAAGATGCTAGTAAAAGAGAATCTTCAGCGTTGCTGGGTCTCAACATGCTAAGTGGCTGAGGTCACACTGCCTTATATGTTGTAAAAATATTTTCTAGGTCTCTGACCTAATCTGTCCAGGCTGGTGGCAGCATTTCTGCACTCACATAGACCTACGGATTCCAGAGTAAACTGGGAATTCTCTATTTTATTCTCCTCATCTAATCACTGGACAAGTCTCGTCAGTCTTTTCTTTGAAAATCTTAGTTGGATGCCAGGGTGGCTTAGTCGGTTGGGCCTCCAACTCTTGATTTTGGCTTAAGTCATGATTTCAGGGTCGTGGGATCAAGCTCTGTGTCGGGCTCTGTGCTCAGCGGGGAGTCTGCTTGAGGTTCTCTCTCTCTCCCTCTGCCTCTCCCCCAACTTGGGCTCTCTCTCTCTCAAAGAAAGAAAAAAAGAAAAAGAAAAAGAAAGAAAGAAAGAAAGAAGACTTCCTCTCCCCCCACTCATGCTCTCTCTCTCTCAAAGAAAGAAAAGAAGGAAGGAAGGAAGAAAGGAAGAAAAAGAAAGGAAGGAAGGAAAGAAAGAAAGAAAGAGAAAGAAAGAAAGAAAGAAAGAAAGAAAGAAAGAAAGGAATACTTCAAGAAAAGAAAAGAAAATCCTTTTCTGGCATGCAGTGTGATATAAGGGAAATACTCCTGTTCTGGGAGATGTGTGACCTTAGTCAAGTCATCTAACACTTCTTGGTCTCACTTTCTCTACTTTTAAGGTCCTGCAGCTCACATTTTGTGAATCCTCTGCAAACATCCTACCTGTCCTTTTGCTATATTACACTCAAAGGTGGTAATAACTTTTTATCTGGTGCCTTTGCTGGAATCCCTGCCTCCTAAGTCAGGGCTCCTGACCATTGGCATGTAAATCTTTCTGCAGCATTGCTTTACCTGCTCACAACACCTTCAGTACTAGCTATTTTGCTGTAATTCATTGAGATGTGCAGGTATGACTTGTGCACATTTCTATACATGGATGTTATATTTCAACCAAAAGTTTAAAAAACCCTAACACTGGGGCGCCTGGGTGGCTCAGATGGTTAAGCGTCTGCCTTCAGCTCAGGTCGTGATCCCAGGGTCCTGGGATCGAGTCCCGCATCGGGCTCCCTGCTAGGTGGGGAGCCTGCTTCTCCCTCTGCTTCTGCCTCTGCCTCTCTCTCTCTCTCTCTGACTCTCATGAATAAATAAATAAAAAAAAACATTTTAAAAAACAAACAAACAAAAAAACCCTAACACTTAGATGGCTTTCTGTGAAAACATTGTATTTGCCTCACTGTGCCTTTACTTATGATTCTCAAACCTCAGTCCGCATTAGGATCACCTGGAGTGATTATTAAAATTTAGATTGTGAGGCTCAACATTAGGATTTCTGACTCAATAACTTAGGGGTGGGGTCAGATAATTTGCATTTCCCATGTGATGCTGATGGTGTTGGTCCAGCGATCACACTGTGGGAACCACTGGTTTATGCAGGTACCTTGCTTTGGAATGCCACTTTCTTACTCCAACATCTTTACCTACCAATGTGTTTACCACCATTCTGTTACTGCCTTCATAGATCAGTCCTTGAAGTCCCAGATGGAAGGGATCTCTATGCCCCATATTCTGCCCAACACTTTATTTTTGCCTTGGTTATCACTATTACAATACTTGGATTAAAATTAGATTGTAAACTCCATGAAACTTCATATCATTTCTGTACAACATCCTATCCCCATGTCTGTAGCTCATTGATTTGCATAAGAGAAGGAAATTCAATATATGTTTTTGAATGAATGTCAACCACTTGAAAATTTCTTCTTCCATAATGTTTTTTCTACTTTTTGCTCATGGCTTTACATTTCCCCTTCCAGTGTATTTTTTTAATCTAACGAGGCATTCTTTGAGTAATATTTCTATTTAAAATTTAAAAGGGCTCTCCTGAATACTATTTTCAGGAAGATAAACCATGCCATTGAATTCTTGATTTCTAAGATATACTAATTATTGCCTACCTTTTAAAAAGAGCATTTTTCTTAGTCATTCTTAATTAACCTCAAGTGCCATCACGTAGAGTACATTTTGTTTGAAATTATCTTTTGACCATGGTCCTGATACTGCTTTGCCTTTTTTTTTTTTTTTTTTTAACTATACCTTATATTTGCTCTCCCTATTTTCCTTGTCAGCCATCTGGGTAGGTAAATAGCTTTGGTATCATATGGTATTTTGTTCACTTTGTTTGCTGTTGGACAAATAAAAAGTGGCCATCACCGACACAGTTCACTGAGGGCCAGACTGTTAATGTTGGAAGAGATCTGTCAGTTTGTGGAATCCGTTCCATTTCACATTTATAGATACATAGACTGAAGGCCAGTGTGATGAAAGAGTTGCACCAGTCATGGATGGAATGGATGACAGAGCTGTAACTCTGTGGTTGAGATCTTGTCCTGGAGCTTTGTCTGGAATCACTTGGGCTCCATTTTTTTGAGACTCAGAAGAAAATTTCAAAGAACATAAGTGCTTGGAACTAAGGCTTCCTCCCTCCTGGCAGCACGGAAAGAATCAAGTTGTGCAAATAGAACTAGGGATAGGATCCTAGTCTCCATGGACTCAGACAGAAGCAAAACACCTCTTTTTGGCTTTTTTATTTAGAACTTGGAATATTTTAAGAGGCAGGTATATTTGATCAAAGATGTGTGTGATCTGTACACTTTTCAAAATAAAATAGGCAAGTAGAATAAGAGAAGTAAAAAACTCTTGAGAACAGAGGATGTCCAATTTTCAGATAATTTTTAAAAACCTTATTTAAAAAATTCTTTATTAATTACTTCATAGTAATGTTCATGCTTGCTAATCTTGAATGCTTTAATAATATTTTTTTCATTTTAAACGCCATTGTGAGAAAAATTTGTCCTATACCTAATAACCCACATTAGAGGGTGAAAATAAACCTACTTTAACCAGAGCATCCTGCAGGCTAACAGTTGCCAGTTAAATCTCCATCCTGACAAGCAATTTTGCTTTCCAATTTTCCATTTATTTTAATGTTTCATTTTGTTTATCTTTTCCTTTTGTCAGAAAGCTTTTTTCTTGAGTTGGAGAAAATTAGTTGCGATGCCTAGATTTTTATAATTTACTTTCTGGGGAAAAGGAATTATAATTTCAATTGAGTTTGATGAGACTGGGCAAAACAAATGGAATGCTAAAAATAAATGGTCCCTATTTACTCTCCCATAAAATATTTTCTTACTTGAAAGAAGCTTAAATTTTATTTTAAAAGAAATATGTGCAAATAGTAGAAAATTCAAATGCATAAAGTTATATAAAATGAAAGGTCTTTTAAAAATCCTCTGTCAATTGCCAGTTTTACCCCCAGAAGCAGCCACTGTTAACAGGTTTTTGTGTATCCTTTCAATATATGTAACGCACACACACAGCGGAAGTTGAATCATACTTTACAAAGCCTTGATTTTTTTTTTCCTGGAATATTTTGAAAGTGTATACTTAAAGATTAACAAAATCTGCTATAATCAAAAGAGAGGAGAAATAATTGAAGATAGCTTATCAAGTATCCTTTTTTTTTTTTTTTTTTTACCCAAAACAGATTAAAACTACTTTATCCATTGGGAGAAAAGGTACTGAGCTTTTCTTCATGTTTTAATATGTTGATTCAGGAAGCTGGCGTTTATTTATTCAAAGATATTTGCTACCACTCATGGCTTTTCAAAATTATGTAAATGCTGTAAATAAGCTAAGGAGATAATGATCCCAGAAACTTCATATCAGATATTTTGGATTACATTTATTGATATGATTTTATTGTACATATCTCTTTTGATTCTTGATTAACTATTAGAAAAAATAATTTTAGGTGATTTGCCAGAAAAGATTAGACATTATCATTTCATAATCCCATAGTAAAAAGTATGGACAGACTTTTAGAAGTATAATAGAGAAATTATTTTATATTACAGTATTATTTTAAATATACTGTCCTTTGTAAATTGGGTGATAATACAGCCAGTATTTGACCCTCATTGTGGAAGAATCACTTATCAATCATTCATGGGGAAAGTGCCTCCAATCATGATCTGCACTTGTAGAAAATATGCAATTTTGAGTTTTTAAAGAGTGAAGCTTAAGTATCTGATTTACTGTGGGATAAATCGGTAATGTCTGTAATTAGTCCTTTCTTCCTGGGAGAGCTGGTTATGTGAAGGCACGTGATGTGTTCTCACAGGTTGAGGACCTTGTCAACTTGCCCTTGCTTTTTCAGTCTCTTTCCTCTGAATTAATGTTTCCTTACCCACTCTGGAGGTGGGAAGCAGCAGGAGAGACTGGATATCCCCTTGGTCACGTCAGTGTTACTTTTACATTTTAATTTGACTCATTATTTTATACAATTACAGTTTTCCAGAAATATTTTTGATGACCTATTTTCTTTCTTCTCATTTTTAATATACTACCTCTGTAATTTGAAGGAGTCTTCTTTAGCAGCAGTGATCTCTCATTGACCACTGGACTTGTCTTGCCTTGCAAGCAGAATAAACTAGATTTTATTAATCTACTTATTGGCTAGTTATTTGCATACTTTGCTCAGAATAGAATTCTAAACAGTGCAATGAATAGATTTTATGTACATATGAGTCCTCTACTATTCTAATTTGTTCTTCGTTTAAAAGGAACTCAGCAACTTCCACTTCCCTTTACTGGTGTTTTTGGTGTGGGGGGAAGTGGATTATGTTGGTGCAGAGTTAGGGAGTGTTGGGAACACTGCAGTAAAGAGGGAAGTCTGGAAAATGCAGTTAGCAGCCTTTAGCCTCAGGGAGGGGTAAACAGTCTTTTTACATGAAAATTGTGCTTTTGGTAGGTGTCCTCTCTTCCTGAAGTCTGCCATCTCATTTCTCATTATTCTCTTTTGCCATTATTTGGTGTTTGCTTTACAGAAAATTGTAGAGGGAAATTCTTGGTATTCCAGGCATCCAGTATCCTTCCAGTATTTGTGACTTCGAGCTGGAAAAGGATATTGTTCTCAGTATTTGTGGGTGAGGCTGGAAGAGTAGTATGTGGAAAATAAATGGCCTTTTCACAGTATAAACCCACACGCTGTCATTTGTTTTTACATTTCATATGGTAATTTGAAAACTGACGTTTTTATACTTCTTTGTGGGGTTGTCTTTTTGTCTGTTAGGAATGTCAGGATTTTTCTTCAAAGAAACCATTTATTTAACTACAAATCAAACTGATCTAATAGCTGTTTGTTGAATTGATAGGTGTCAGTATGAACTAGGGGGCCTGTTTTTTTTTTTTTTTTCCCTCCTGCTGGGCTTCTTCTGTGTAACATTAAGTGTGTGCTCATGTAAAGGGGAGCCTTGGCTTTGGACTAGGCTCCTATAGGTCCAGGCCTTGCTACTTTATTGACCATGTGACCTCAGCAAAGCCACTTTGCCTTTCTAAGACAGGGTTCCTTTTTGAGTGAAACATGGTAGAACATTGACTGGGATATTTCTGAATGTCTTGCCCATGGCCTGAACCAAATTGGTGTATTCAGTAAATAACTTTCCTTCTCATCAACCTTTGCTTCTGATGTTCTAGTGCTCTCTGAGGTCATTGTTCATCTTCCTAGAAGTCATAATTTTCCAAAACACTGGTATCTCTCCTTGTCCTTTGAAACTGTGTTTTTTAACTCCTACTTAGCATATAAAACATTATGGATTTGGAGTTAGTGGAGATTCCTTAAATATTAATAAGTATATTAAAGTTTAGGAGGAGATACATATTCAAGACTAGCTTGGTCTGTAGCACTACTGATCTATTAGGCTGGGCAATTCTGTGTTGTGGGTGGCTGTTCTCCACGTGATGGAACGCTCAGCGGCATCTGTGGCTTCTACCACTAGATGTCAGTAGCATCACCTTTCCAGTTGTGACAGCCAAAATGTCCCCAGTCATTTCCAAATGGCCCTTGGGAAGCAAAATCACCCCTAGCTGAGAACCACCAGTCTACAGGGGAAGAGAGTCTGGACCTAGATACCTCTTAAACATATAGCCTTTCATAATGCAAGTGTCTTCCTTTATTGTGACATTGGGAACCCTGTGTCTTCTAGAGACGTTTTGTCTTCAGTGTGAAGAAACTTTTTAGTAGTATTTAAAATTATTTATCACCATAGAGTTGAGGGTCCATTTCTGGGCTATCTATTCTGTTCCATTGATCTATGTGTCTGTTTTTGTGCCAGTACCATACTGTCTTGATGAGGACAGCTT